>NC_043962.1:42559690-42859690 GCF_902148855.1 Sphaeramia orbicularis | reverse complement strand
TTGCGTGCGTGTTTGTTTGTTTTTTTGCAAGATAACTCAGAAAGTTATGGATGGATTTTCATGAAATTTTCTGGAAATGTTGATGCTGGCACAAGGAAGAAATGATTAAATTTTGGTCGGGGGGGCAGATCTGTTTTGGCGGAGGTCTGCGCTCTCTGAGTGCTTTTCTTGTTCATTTTGTTTTGTTTCATTTATGTTAAATTGTATTAGATTATCTATAATGTTTTGTTCCCATAATCTGCTTGACTTGCCACATTCAGTTAATATTTAATTTTACTGGAAAAGTCAGATTTTCTCAACCTTTTTTGAACCACTAATGGGATCGTAAGTCTTATTGCGCCCCCTCATGCCCGAATTTTTTAAAAATTATTATTACCACCTTGCTACTTGTTGTGTAGGACTTTACAATGTGCTATTTGCCTATTTTATTTATTTATTTTTTTCAACACTGTTTTCTTTTTTATAGTTATTGTTTTACTATTGTCTTGTAGTATTTCTTGTGTGTATATTCAGTGTTTGTGCTGCTATTGGAACCTCAATATCCTGAAGGTTTTGCCCAAAGGATCAATAAAGTTCTGTTCTAATCTAATCTAATCTAATCTAATCTAATAATACTAGGGAAGAGAGCATCATCATCATCATATAAAACCAGCTCAGAACTACAGATAATGATTGACGGAATTCAAATTGAAAATGTACATGAAAATAAATTTGTAAGAGTTAAAATAGACAGTAAATTATCTTGGAAAGCCCACGTCAGACACATAAAAACAAAAATCTCCCAAAGCCTTTCAATCATAAATAAAGTGAAAACATACCTTGATGAAAATGCACTCCGTACTTTCTGCTGCTCCTTGGTCCTCCCATGCTTCACATATTGTATTAAAGTGTGGGGAAACGGTAACCAATGCACCATTAATCCATTAGTCATATTACAGAATCGAGCAGTACGGATCATACATAAGGTTGGATTTCTAGAACACACTCATAATCTCTTTATTCAGTCAAAACTATTAAAAACCCATGATCTTGTAAAATATTATACAGCAATAATCTTATTTAAAGCATTCAACAAATTACTACCAAGTAATACACAAATAAACTTAACAATTTGGGAGAGTACTCATAATTTGAGAGGCTTTGGAGAGTTCGTATCACCCAAATTTCAAACCACTCATAAACATTTTTGTTTGTTTATGGAATGAAACCTTGGAACAGTCTGGACATCCAACACAAGCAACGCCAAAATATCCACTGATTTAAACTGTTATATAAACATATGATCTGGTCCCAGTATAAAGATGGTGGGTCTTAAAACTGATGTTCCATAAATACTCTGTCTTAAATGTTAATGTGTGCTTGTTGTTCCTCATCTAGTTGGTCTGTGTTGTCCTTTACCATCTGCTATTGTTCTTACTAGTGCTGGTATGTGCTGCCCTTTACCATTAGTGCTGTTGTAGTTTTTGTTTGTTTTTTTTTTTCTTACCATTGTTGGTATGTAATTATTGCTGTTCTTTGCCACTTGTGGTATTGCAGTTTTTTGTTTTTACCATTGCTGGTATGTAATTATTATCATGTAAGTTGAGGGTTAACTGTTACCTGTGCTAACACCACCAGGAATGTACTTTGTTTCTTTTTTTTTTTTTTTTTTTTTTTTTTAACACACATTTTGGTTCTGCAATGTAAATACTGTCAAATGAGTTTATTCTAATTTGGTATAGGCCTATTTTGTTTTATTTTGTTCATTGTTCTGGTTTGAAGTCAAAGGACAGGAGTGAGTTTTTAAAATGTTATTATATTAAGTTATTTGATGATGAGAATGGGGGTGGGATTAAATAAGTTTTTCTTCTTCCCACTCCTTTTCGGGTATAGATGAATGATTTTCTTTGGAATTTTGAATTTCAATGTATTCTGTAAATGCTTGAAATAAATGAAATAATAATAATAATAATAATAATAATAATAATAATAATAATAAAGTTGTTATATCATTAAGAGTATTGCTGTTACCACCTTATTATGACTTTTATGCTGTGATTATTAAACTGTACACACACACACACACACACACACATACATATATAGCATAATTATCTTCTTATTATAATGATGATGATTATTAGTATCATTATTACCTCCACCAGGAGGTATTGTGATCACTTTGCTTTGTGTGCGTGTTTGCGTGCGTGTTAGTTTGTTTTTTAGCAAGATAACTCCGAAAGTTATGGATGGATTTTCATGAAATTTTCTGGAAATGTTGATACTGGCACAATGAAGAAATTATTACATTTTGGTGGTGATGGGGGGGCAGATCTGTCTTGGCGGAGGTCTGCGCTCTCTGAGTGCTTTTGTTTTGTTTCATTTATGTTAAATTGTATTAGATTATCTATAATGTTTTGTTCCCATAATCTGCTTGACTTGCCACATTCATTTAATATTTAATTTTACTGGAAAAGTCACATTTTCTCAACCTTTTTTGAACCACTAATGGCACCATAAGCCTTATTGCGCCCCCTCATGCCCAAAAATTTTTTTTATTATTGCTACCACCTTGCTACTTTTTGTCTAGGACTTTACAATGTGCTATTTGCCTATTTTTTTCCAACACTGTTTTCTTTTTTATAATTATTGTTTTACTGTTGTCTTGTAGTATTTCTTGTGTGTATATTCGGTGTTTGTGCTGCTATTGGAACCTCAATATCCTGAAGGTTTTGCCCAAAGGATCAATAAAGTTCTAATCTAATCTAATCTAATCTAATCTAATCTAATCATATCATATCATACTTGGGAAGAGAGCATAATAATAATAATAATAATAATAATAATAATAATAATAATAATAATAATAATAATAATAAATTGTGAATGATGTGCCTTTCCATAGACTGGTTTATATCGACTGAATTCAGGCAGTATCAGTATGTTACACATGAACAATGGCAGAGGAGCAGCACATTCAGTTGGTGTTTTACAAATAAAGTGGTGTTTCATCTTGTTCTGTCTTTGGACTCTACACACCAAACACTTAAGTATTAATCCTTGTTTACAGGGACCTTTATTGAATAAGCATAACACACTTTGTGTCTCACCACTAGCTCTCTAAAAACAGTCCATGTTGCAACAGCATTTTACAACAACAATCTCATTGTTACAAATGTCTGTGATGTTTTTTTCATGGATGAGACCCAGGGATAATTTGTCAGATTGTCTATTTACACCCCATATGCACACAAGATAATTTTCATGCTAAATGGCAGTGTTGCTACACTTCAATGTGGGAATGTGAAAGGGAATGCTTCCAAATGTTTGTGTCCAGAGTGAGAGGAGTCGACCACAATGCATGCCTCACAGACCTGGAGGCGTACAGGAATGGTAGACTGCAGCCAGTGACCTCCTCTGTTCTGTCACTCTGCTGTAGTGCACCATGTGGTCATAGAGGATGTGATGGCGGTGGAGTCATCATCATCACTGGTGGGTTGATGTCCTCAGCTGAGACGGGAAGTACATCCTGTGTGGTATCTGTGTGATGAGGGAGCGGAAATATCAGGATACAATCATCTCTACTTTTGTAAAGCAATGAAATGTAAAGTGATGGGGCCTTAACCCTTTATAGAGCACTCATAGAAATACTCCGAAATTCAAAATGAAACACAAAGCCTTAGTGTGTTATTGGAGGACATTACAAGACTTAATTACTTTGGTGAAATCGTTCAACATTTTTTATTGTCATGTAGAAAATCAAGGTCAGTGAAGTAAGTAAGTGACAAAAAAAAAAAAAAAAAAATCCAAGAAGTAAATATAAAAAATACAAGAAAAACACTTGTAAGGTAAAAAGAACATGTCACATCTGTCCCCAGATGTTAGTCTGGTTTTGTCTGTCTTGTTTGTTTTGTCTGTCATTTCCTGTTTTATTTTGTTAAGTTGTCCTCATGTGTCTTGTCTGGTGTCTTTACTTCCTGTTATTAATCTTCCCCACCTGTGTGATTACCTGTCCCCGTCCTGATTTGTTCCACCTGTGTCTCATTGTCTTCCCTCCCTCTTGTGTATTTAAGCCCTGTGTTTTCCCCTGTCCTGTGCCAGTTCGTAATCTCCTTCGTGTATGTTACTTACCAGCATTTTTTGGATACTGTCTGTTTGCCTGTTTTTGACCCGGATTGCTTCTCTGACTCCTGTCTTTTTGACCGACCCTAGTCTGTGCCTCTGCCTCCGACGATTCAACGTGTGTTCGACCTTTTTGCCTGTTTAACTGGTACGTGAGCTAGCCTGTTCCCTATGTCCTGTTGCCTTTCCGTCTGTGACCTGGTTCTGTTACTGACTTCCCTCTGCTCTCCCCTAGTCGAATTCCCAACATGTTTTTCCAGTTCAGACTGTGGGGTTCCGTCACCGGTCCACTTCACGAACCACGTGAAGAATCCAGAACTCTGTTTCCTCAAGATTCTGTTTATTAACACTGTCAGAGATTTGTCAGTTAACCTCATGTTAAATAAGCATTGTATATTTTTACGTCTGTCTCTGGGTGTTGCATGTTGGTTCAGTCTCCGTACTCAGACTGTTACAGAACATCACTTTTAGAACATTAGACCAACATAAGCCTTTGAACATCATTCCTTACATTAGTACCATTACTTCATGGTACCTAACAAAGCAGGTCCACTCACTGTTCATGCAGAGGTGGACCTTACAGACCCTGTAGACCACATTAGACCTGAGGTTGTTGACTCACTGTCCTCACTGGAACTGTTGCTCTTATTCCAAACATAGTCACTTGCCCAATAAAGGGTTAATTCGTAAATGTTGAGGCAGTTGGTGTTAGTTAAGTATTTCATGCAACAGTGATTGTTCCTGTATACCAAAACTGAAAGAATTCAAATCTTAGCACCGATGGAGACATTAGCACAACAGTTAATAAGCTGTTAATCAGTTTATGACTTTCTAATGGAGTTTCACATGTGAAGTCAGTGCCTTTAGTGTAATGTGTAACATTTTCAGCCTTTCAATAGAAATACTCTGAAATTCCAAATTTCAACCTTGGCATGTTATTGGACGATCTAAGGACACTTTATTACTTTTGTAAAAATTTTATTTATTTATTTATGTTTTTTATTATGTAGAAAAATAAGATCAGTGAAGTTACCATATCTGGTTCCTTACCCGTAAGTGGCAAAAAAATAATAATAATAAAAATACAAGAATTAAACATAAAAAATACAAGAAAAACACATGTAAGGTGAAAGGAACATATATTTTAGAACATTAGAACATCACTTTTAGAACATTACAACAACATCAGTGCTGATCCAGACCCCTGTCCACATCCACATTATCCCTTTGAACATCATTCCTTACATTAGTACCATTGCTTCATGGTACCTAACAAAGCAGGTCCACTCACTGTTCATGCAGAGGTGGACCTTACAGACACTGTAGACCACATTAGACCTGCGGTTGTTGACTCACTGTCCTCACTGGAACTGTTGCTCTTATTCCAAACATAGTCACTTAACCCAAAGGGTTAATTCATAAATGTTGAGACAGTTGGTGTTATGCACATAGCTTTGCACTATGTTTCGCTCAAGTATTTCATACAACAGTGATTGTTTCCATATACCAAAACTGACAGAATTCAAACCTTAGCACTGACGGACCTGTGTGTAGCACAGCAGTTAATAAGCTGTGCATCTGTTTGTGACTTTCTAATGGAGTTTCACATGTGAAGTCAGTGCCTTTAGTGTAATGTGTAACATTTTCAACCTTTCAATAGAAATACTCTGAAATTCCAAATTTCAACCTTGGCATGTTATTGGACGATCTGAAGGCACTCTATTACTTGTATAAAATTTTCTTTTCTTTTTTTTTTTTTATTATGTAAAAAAATAAGATCAATGAAGTTACCATATCTGGTTCCTTACCCGTAAGTGGCAAAAAACAAAACAAACAGTCGATCAGTGGTTCTTAAACTTTTTTGAACCAACACCTATTTACGTTATCATGAGCCTTCTGCCCCCCACCACCCAAAGACAATTTTGCGATGGGGTGGGGAGGGGGGTGTTATAGTGCTCCGAAGGTAACGCCCCCCTAACTTCGATTTATCCTCTTTGTCACATCCATCCCCCCTCCAAAGCAAGTTGTCGAGCCGGGGGGGGGGGGGGGGGGGGGTCGAGTGGGTGTGACAGAGTTTATATAGGTAGCATAGGTAGCACACTCCTCACGACCTGTGTGTATGGGGGGAGGGGCATAGCTCGTTAACTTTCTTGACGCACCTTATTGTGGGGGGGCAGTCATGGAAATTCGCCACTGACATAACATGTTGCTTGATACTGATATTTATGCAGACTTACGCCCCCCATTTCTTTCTCAATGCCCCCATCTCAGCTTGTTCCAAACGCCCCCCAGTGGTGTCCCAACGTCCCCTGGGGGCCAGTACTGCCCCCGCTGACAAACACTGAACTAAACTAGAAAAGCACTTGGAGAGCGCAGACCTCTGCCAAGGCAGATCAGTGCCCTGGATTTGGATGAAAATTTCAGGAAATGTTGACACTGGCACAAAGAACAAATGATTAAATTTTGGTGGTGATTAGGGGTGGGGGGCTGGGGGGGCCACGGGGGCCCACTGATCTGCCTTGGCGGAGGTCTGTGATCTACGAGTACTTTTCTGGAAAAGACGGTGCAGACCTCCGCCATGGCAGATCAGTGGGCCCCCCACCTCACCCCCGATCACCACCAAAATTTAATTATTTGTTCCTTGTGCCAGTGTCAACATTAACTGAAATTTTCATCCAAATCCGTCCATAACTTTTTGAGTTATCTTGTACACAAACAGACAGACAAACCAATGCCGACAAAAACATAACCTCCTTGGTAATAAAGCAGGTAATAAAGAAAAAGTGAGAGAAGTAATGCAAAAAAAAAAAAAAAAAAAAAACAAAACCAAAAAAACCCACTCTGTTTCCTTTTGCCATTGCATTTCCTTTAAAACATTATTTTCTCAGCCTGTATATTTTTACACATCCACCTTGTTTATACGCTAAATGTCATTTTGATAAGAAAGAACATTTATTCAAATCAGGAAGATCAGATGGTCATAAGTTGGGTATTTATACATAACAGGACACAAAATGTCCTCGTGAAGGAACGTCAATCATTCTTTAGTTACCGCTTCTCGGAGAAATGTCCTCATTTTTTTTTTCCGTACATACTGTACCGCTGCCAGTTCAATCGGTTATCTGAGCTGTAGAGTGAAAAATATTCAGTGCTTTTCACATATTTCTTTGTGGCATTTCAGTGACAGAATATTAATGGACACATAGGTAAAATTAGCAGATTGCAGATTAATGAAAGAGCAGGTAACAGCACCTTCCTCTTCAGTCTCATTGAGCTTTCTTTATGCGAAGCAGGATGCAGAACCAGAGCGGTGACTGTTGGTGGTTGGCACCTACTGAAGCAGTCAGAACAAGCAGTGACTCGCTATAAAAGCTGATATTTGAAGTCTGAAGAGAAGCTTTCATGGTAGAAAAATACCAGATGTTGCAGGCTGAATGACGCTTTACACCCGAGGCTTTTGAACAGATGAATGTTTGTCAGTAATTCTTAACGAGATTGTGGGGCAACACTTCCAATAAGTGGATGTAAATGGTCTTCTACAGCAACCATTTTTACCAACCACAGAAAAGGCTTAAAGCAAGATACAGAAGAACCAGGCTCCCCCAGGGCCTTTCACTTTCCCTGTTAGGTGATGTTAAGGAGGTGAGCACAGCTGGCCGGGCTCATTCTTTCCACTTTATGCTTTCTAGACATTACAATTTATCTACAGGCTAGCAACTGTAGACTCATCTTCAAAATGCAAATTGCAGGATGTCCAGAGATATGACGGACTAAACTTTTTTTTTTTCTTTTTGTTCTGTGGTGTTTACTGAACCGAGGAGCAATGACTTCTCTGCAGAACTCAAAGTGAGAGGACAATACACAGTGCTTCACAATTGCTGAAATTTGAGAAGAAAAAAAAAAAGTTGAATTGCAACCTAGATAGCGAAATCATTATGGCTTAAATCTGGCCCAAAACTGGCATGCCATTTTGGCAAAGATCTGGGCGGATGTATGGGCCCTAAATGGCTCAAAATAGGCAAGTTAAAATTAAATCAGACGGATGCCAAAATTCACCCAAAAGTAATTGCAGACTTCCAAAATATAGCCATAATTGTCCCAGAAAAGCCCCAAATCACCATAATCCAGCCAAAAAATAGCCAAAATTAAACCCAAAGAGAGGTCAAAAGGAGGCCAAAATTCACCCAAAGTTCTGGGCGGATGTATGGGCCCTAAATGGCCCAAAATAGGCAAGCCAAAATCAAACCAGAAGGATGCCAAAATTCACCCAAAACTAATTGCGGACTTCCAAAATATAGCCATAATTGTCCCAGAAAAGCCCCAAATCCCCATAATCCAGCCAAAAAGTAGCCAAAATTGACCCAAAGAGAGGCCAAAAGGAGGCCAAAAGGAGGCCAAAATTCACCCAAAGTTCTGGGCAGATGTATGGCCCAAAATAGGCAAGCGAAAATCAAATCAGAAGGACGCCAAAATTCACCCAAAAGTAATTGCAGACTTCCTAAATATAGCCATAATTGTCCCAGAAAAGCCCCAAATCCCCATAATCCAGCCAAAAAGTAGCCAAAATTGACTCAAAGAGAGGCCAAAAGGAGGCCAAAATTCACCCAAAGTTCTGGGCGGATGTATGGGCCCTAAATGGCCCAAAATAGGCAGGCCAAAATCAAACCAGAAGGAAGCCAAAATTCACCCAAAAGTAATTGCAGACTTCCAAAATATAGCCATAATTGTCCCAGAAAAGCCCCAAATCCCCATAATCCAGCCAAAAAGTAGCCACAATTGACCCAAAAGGAGGCCAAAATTCACCCAAAGTTCTGGGCGGATGTATGGGCCCTAAATGGCCCAAAAAAGGCAAGCCAAAATCAAACCAGATGGATGCCAAAATTCACCCAAAAATAATTGCGGACTTCCAAAATATAGCCATAATTGTCCCAGAAAAGCCCCAAATCCCCATAACCCAGCCAAAAAGTAGCCACAATTGACCCAAAGAGGGGCCAAAAGGAGGCCAAAATTCACCCAAAGTTCTGGGCGGATGTATGGGCCCTAAATGACCCAAAAAAGGCAAGCCAAAATCAAACCAGAAGGGTGCCAAAATTCGCCCAAAACTAATTGCGGACTTCCAAAATATAGCCATAATTGTCCCAGAAAAGCCCCAAATTCCCATAATCCAGCCAAAAAGTAGCCACAATTGACCCAAAGAGAGGCCAAAAGGAGGCCAAAATTCACCCAAAGTTCTGGGTAGATGTATGGGCCCTAAATGGCCCAATAAAGGCAAGCCAAAATCAAACCAGAAGGGTGCCAATATTCACCCAAAAGTAATTGCAGACTTCCAAAATATAGCCATAATTGTCCCAGAAAAGCCCCAAATCCCCATAATCCAGCCAAAAAGTAGCCACAATTGACCCAAAGAGGGGCCAAAAGGAGGCCAAAATTCACCCAAAATTTGTGTTGATCATGCTTTTAAAATGAAGTGGGGTTTTCTTCTGGGTAGAAATTCCCGCTCTTTGCGCAGTGTTTTGGCTTTACAGAAATATGCCAAAACACAACCAAAAAACATCCATATGTGGAATAAGATGTTGCCGCTCTTTAGTCAATCTTCTGGCTTGCCATAAACATGCCATACCATCCCTGTACTTGATCCCGCTCTTTACCCAGTCTTTTGGCTTACCACACATATGCCAGAACTCAGCCGTATATTGCTGGTGCCTCCATATCTATTATGGATAACCTTAATCATACCACAGGTAAGCCTAAAGGTTTTCATAATGCCAAAAGAAAGCCAAAAATGCCAAATGTATGCCATAATACTGCCAAAATATTTGCTATCTGGGAAATGTCAATAAGGAAACCAAAAGTTCTAAATAATTTCACTACGGATGTGTTTGTCAGTGGCTGGTGTACTTGGCATTTACAATGACCAGCACAGACTTAAGCTGATCTAATATTTATTAAACGCTCTCCCCTGTTGGTGGTTAATTCAATGACTGAATGAGGCTGACAAGACATTTAATTTAAGTTAAAGTTTTTAGACAATGAGCATTGCAACAGCATCAGCACTGTGTGATCCTTTCCTCATTTTGCGAACATTGCAAGAAAACAAAACAAAATACATGTTTAATCCTCTGGTATCCTGGTGCGCCTTTTAGGCACACTGCACTTCACAATTTAAATAAGGTTAGAATTCAAAAGTTGTTCATTTTTGCATCATCTTTAAAATTCTGGCCACTAACTAAAATGTGCACATTGTAAACAAAAGAAAATTACTAGACTAGCCTCTGTCTCCCAAGTGTGCCTAAAATGCACTATTTCTTCCATTTGATATGTATGATTAGAGCTGACCTTGATTTACAAAAATAAAATCAAATTAGAGCAGAAAAATAAATCAATATATAATATTTAATAGTTTGATTTATAGGTGTGCTTTTTGGCACACTTGGTGACAGATGCTAGTATTTTTGAACATTTGACCTAGTGCCAAAAATAACAATGCAAATTAACCAATGTTGCTGATAATCATTGACATATGCCAGGATGAAAAAATCAAATATGTGATCCACTTTTTATGTTGTATATTGAAAAAAAAATATTTTTGTGTTTTTTGCATAAAAAAAAGGTCTATTTACATTACAAACACAGCATTTAAAGGGTTAAAAAATGTGACAGTTATTGAGTGTTTGGTATTTTTATTTACGGCTCAAGTTGATGAAATAGAAAAAAGTGTAAAAGAATTAAAAACAAACTATGAAAAAATGTTTTGGACATTATTCCACAAGTGTGCCAAAAAGGCACACTTGGTGCTTAGTAAGGGCCTTGCTGGACGGGATACCAGAGGGTTAACCCATAAAGACCCAGTGCTGCTTTTGTGGGAATTGCCAAATACTGTTGTTCTATCTATTTAACCTTTCTTAAGTGATTTATCACCATTTATCATAATATTATTCTCTCCATTTTGCATTTTTTCCCAGTGAAAATCAGGTATTTTTCTATATTTATTATATGAGGGTTATCATCAGGGGCACCGCTATCAGTTATGGGCCCCATGACAGCATAATCGTTGTGGACCCTACAAAAATTGACTATCTTCTCAATCTGTCGGATTGAGAAGATAAACAACATCACTTACGAAAATGAAACTTAACATTCTTTCAACATTCTCCTCCCGACTTGTACACCTCTCTTATGCACCAGATCTTTCCCGAAATTTCCACAATTTCTATGTCCACTGGGCCCCCTCCACTGCTCTATGTGCCCCCTCAACTACTGGGCCCCATGAATTTGTCATGTTTACCCCCCCTTATCAGCGTCCCCGGCTATCATACCAAAAACAGAGCAAATGTGAGAAAAAGTGACTTTTTCAGTCAAATCTATCATTAACTGAATGTAAAACCAAGTGTCTCCATCCACTGTCATTGATCTAACTCCATGGGTTTTACAGGTGAATTAATGTTGTAGAAGATGACAGTGTTTCCATGGTAACTACAGAGCCTCTGAACATCCAAATGGGTCATATCTGATGACCATGAAAAGATGACAAACTGTATTTCATGGATGTTTGGGTTTTTATGGGTTATTATCTGATAATAGCTTGGTTGGTTTGGCATAAATTTCGCTCGATTGAAATCTGAAGGGATCTATATGTGGATAATCAGAAATACAATAGAGATCTTTATGTCTAATTAAAAATGTCAACACTATTCATCCTTCCTGTCCATTTTTTTAGCCCCTGTCCTAAGCATATTTAATTCCAATACATGCAGGAAGGGTCACCATTCTCACTATGAGCATGTTTTTGAAAGACATTTTCATTTAATCCCTGACAAAAAGTAGGCATTTTCCCAAACTGTTGAAATATTAATTAATTTTCTGCCTTTTTCACGGTGATCCAGAGGAGCTGAATGATTGTGTGACTGTATTTAATGGTTTTAAGTACATCCTGACATGTAGGTTATGATGAACAGCGGGGGGCTGTCGAAGACGGTACCATGCAAAGACACAGATAGGGATGTGCTGTTGTTAGCTACTACTGCACAAATGACTCTGCTTACAAAGGCTCTGCCCAAAAAAGCTGAGCAGATTGTCAGACAAGGCAAACAACAAAAAAAAAGGGGAAAAACAATCAAAATTTGGGGATATATTATCAAGGAACAGCTCTGAATAGAACATGAAGAGGAATCGCGTTTCGACTTCTTAACCCATAAAGACCCAGTGCTACTTTTGTAGCAGTTCCCATATGATTTTTTTCTTCTAAATTTACCCCTTCTAAAGTGATTCATCACCAGTTATCCTGTGTTTCGCATTGTTTCAGTAAAAAATGTGTTTTCCTATATTTAATTCACTGATCACGTAGATCACAGGTGTCAAACATGAGGCCCGGGGGCCAAATCTGGCCCGCCAAAGGGTCCAGTCCGGCCCTTGGGATGAAGTTGTGAAATGCTAAAATTCCACTAAAATATTAATCATTTTAGTTCAGGTTCCACATTCAAACCAATTCAATCTCAAATGGGTCAAATCAGTAAAATCCCACCCAATAACTTATAAATACTCATAACTCCAAATTATTCTCTTTGTAAATGTAAATATTTTCATCTATTTACACTAAAACTAAATATAATTTCACAACAAATGTGAACAACCTGAAGTGTTTTAAGAGAAGTAAGTGCAATTTTAATAATATTCCACCTGTTACTAAATGTTTTGTATATTTGTAGACCTACTGTGATCTGTAAGTTATATATAAACGATACACTGATAAATGATAAACTGAAGCATAATATTGTTAAAATTACACTTATTTTTTCAGTTTGTTCATGTTATTCCCAATGTTTGAAAGAATAGTTTGCAAATATAAACATTTTCATAATGTAATTTTACTTTTTTCACTCTAAGACATAGAGAAAAGTTTGGAGTTGACATTATTTATATATTATTATGTTATTATTTTACTGGATCAGCCCACTGCAGAACAAAGTTAGCTGAATGTGGCCCCTGAACTGAAATGAGTTTGACAGCCCTGATGTAGATGTTCATAAAAGTTGAAATTGAAGTTAAAGGGTATTAGATCAGAGACAGAGGAAACTTGAAGCAGTGATATTTTGCTTTTTTTTTTTTTTTTTTTTTAATGGAATAATGCATTTTAAAACATTTCCCTGTGGTCTACATAAACTGTAAATGCTATACTTGGGTCTAAATTCTTCATTAATTCAACTCCACAGGTCCATCTTCAGCACTATTTCTGAGTAATGACACCAGAAAGGTCATTTTGAGTGCTGGCCCTTTAAATAGAGATGCGCCGATCCCGATACAGTATCGGGATCAGGCCTCCGATATCAAATTAAGAATCAGAAAGTATCTGAATATGACATGACGTCGCCGATCTACCTTCCGATACAATAGTATTGGAATAGTAAAATAACAACTTAGTAGTAGTGAGGCAGTGTCCACACATTTGCAGCAACTAGACGGAAATGACTTCTTCTTCTTTGAGATAGGCGAAAGTCACATCCGCTTGGTAGCTGTAAATGTGCCGCGTGCAAAAACGAAGAAAGCATGTCCTTAATTTGGAGGTACTTTTCACTTGAGACGCAAAAAAGTGCCACGGCAAAGTGCAACATATGTGAAGCCGATGTTCCGAGGGGTGGACTAAAACCTTCAACGTTTAATACCACCAATTTGGCCAAGCATTTACGAAGACGCCATGCGAAAGAACACGAGGAGCTGGAGCAAGCTAAACAGCAACAACAAGCGCAGCAGAGGATAACCGATTCATTCAAGGGGCGTGAAAAAATTCGGACAGACAGTCCGAAGGCTCAAAGGATTACAGAGAAGGTGATAAATTTCATTGCACTGGATGATCAACCTCTCTCTGTTGTTGATAATGTTGGCTAATGCATTTTTTTATACTTACATTTTTTGGTATGTAGTCTACTTAAGTATCGGGAAAGTATCGGGAAATAACCAAATTAATATATCGGATCGGATCGAAATTGAAAAAACATAGATCGGAGCATCCCTACCTTTAAATGCAAATAAGCCATTTCATGCCCCTCCCCCTCCAGGTTGTTTGCTGTACTGCTCTGTCCCGTTCAACCAACAACTGAACATTTAAGGCAATCGGCTTGAAGTTTGGACATATTTTCAGTATGGACTACAACCGCTGCTGCTGACAAACAATTGTATCGTACTCAGAGAAATGTTCGTCGGAAGTCTTGACCTTATATGTTCTAATGTCGAGACGTCACTAGTTATAGACAAAACAAATTAAGAAGGAATTCAAACCAGTTGTAGAAATCCATTTGATTTTTGCCAAAATGAATATAAAGATAGCTTTGCAGCACTTGGAGGGTTCAAATTCAAACTTTATGAACTATTAGGGTCCAAATATCAAATTAAATGCTCTAAACTACATGATCTTGTTGACTATAATACTCTTATGATAATGTATAAAGCCCATGAACATATGCTCCCTTACAGTCTACAGGAGATGTTTGAGCCCAGGCAAAGGAATTATAATTTAAGGGGAACTGAAGTCTACAAGAAAATTAAGTGTAGAACAAACATAAAAAGCCAGTGTATCTCTGTTAGAGGGGTACATCTGTGGAATAATCTGGAGCAAAACTTAAAAATGTCTTCTTCAATTTGTGCATTTAAAAGGATGTATAAATCCACTATAATAAAATACAGAACATTATAGAAGTACGCATAAAATAAGATGTTATTGTAGTTAATTGGTTATCATGATAAGAAGATACTATTATATTTATTGATCATTGAATTTGGAGTAAATATTTAAAGTGCATATAAATATTATAGTTTATATTAAAAACAGTTGATTATGCAAATCTGATTGTGTGTGAAGTGACTAAAAAAAAGTGTATATGAATGGTTTGTATGGATGTTTTGTGTAATTGTAAAAATATACAGAGGAAAATTTGTGTTAACGAAGCAAAGGAAGCGGATCTAGTTTATTAGTTTGTAAAAAGGGGGTGGGAGTCAACAAGTTATACTTCTTCCCATTCCTTTTCAAGTGCAGAAAAATTGTATCGATTTGTTTTTGACCATGTTGTATGATTCTTTATCTGATGATTGTATGTGCTCGAAATAAACTACTACTACTACTATAAATGTAGCAAAGACTAATAAAAGTGGGTTTAGCGAAATATGACCCCGTTTAAAAAGAAAGGGACTTTTTCAATGAAATCTATCATAAACCGAACAGAAAACAAGTGTCTCCATCCACTGTCATTGATCCAACTCCGTGGGTTTTACTGGTGAATCAATGTTGTAGAAGATGACGGTGTTTCTACGTTCACAACGGAGCCTCTGACGTCCAAATGGGTCATATCTGATGACCACGAAAAGACGACAAACTGTATTTTACACCAATTAGTGATAGGATTTGTGGACCAACAGGTATTAAACAGTTCCGATCAGTAGAAGACTTTGATTGCCGGTGGATGTTTGGGTCTCTTTTTAATTTTTTTTCTATATTTTCACATACAGTAAACCACAAAATGCATTTTTAAGTCAGAAATGGAAAGGCCCATGTGTCTTTGACTATAACACACAAACATACTGTGAAAATCATGTTTTATTTTTTTTTTTTTTTTTTATGGATTGCTGAAAGTGTAGAGGTCAGCCAAATATGCATGTCCCGAGTGACTAAAGTTATATTTTTATCGGATTTAAAATGAAGAATAAACAGTTGTACGCCAAAGTTTTGTATATTGATGAAATGACCTCTTTTTTTTTTTTACTTTAACCTACACAAAAGAAATCTGAGGAAAACACACAATTTACTAATAAAATATCACTATTTAATCATGTCCCTCAGTTTCATTCAACCCCGTAACAGAACACCGATTCCCCCCTTTTTAAACATAATGGTTCAGTCCAATTTCCTCAGCATCCAGGAAGTGACATCACTCAAGTCTTCTCCAACTGACACTGTAAAGAGAGGTAGGTGTTAACATGCTTTCTTTCCTATATTTCATTGTTTTTATTGTCATCAGACTGGCATTGTCGACCTCACCCGTTCAACCCCGTTACATGTATGAATGATATTTAATATTGTTTTGGAAAAATCAAATGATAATGTCGGTAAAATATATTACATTCTTGTTTTCCTCATGCCATGTGGCGTCCCATATCCCAGCTAATGGAGATTTGTGGCTACTTTCAGCTAAAATCATCAACCCCGTAACAAAAAATGCTGTTACGGGATTGAATCATTGTTATGGAGTTGAAGGTTGGACTGTTGTTACTCTGTTATGTTATTTCATGTTCATTATTTTCAGATATGGGAAAGTCCAATGCAGAAAGGCAAAGGGAGTACAGGGCCAGAATAAATTCAGATCCTGAGAAAAGGGAAGAATATCTCAGGAGGGAGCATGCACGCTGGAAAAGTTTTATTAGTTCAAGATTTTAGAGAAGTTTACTGAAGTTTTTGTTTAGAGAATACAACAATGTACGTTTTTTATTCATTAATTCATAATTCAATAAAGTTCATTTTAATTTGCTTAAATGTTGGATTTCATTCAACCCTGTTATAGTGCGTTCAACCCCGTTACATTGTGCTCAACCCTGTTACTCGATACATTTTTATATTTTTTTTGATAATAACAACTAATAGAAGATGTTTGTTAAAATGTTAACAGCGCTTAGGGGACAAGTAGAAAATATATGGAAGCCTTATCTAATTTGAAGGTAAAAGTATTTTTTCATGATTTATGAAGACCAATTGTACATCAAATACCATATCGTAATATTCACTCAAATAAAAATGAGTTAGAATGAAATAAAATACACTTACGATGAGTTATTTTACACAAGGGATAGGTGTTCCCAAAGACACAGAGAGAATTAGTTTGGATATGTTTTAGGATAATATTCACATTGAAGTCAAAATGTCCTGTTATGGGGTTGATTTTAACCCTTTCATGCATGAATTATGAAAACCTTAATCAAGATTTTTTTTTCCTTGGTGTTTTTATTCCTCTTTAGGCATGAAAAAAATGTGATTGAATTGTATTATTATTATTATTATTATTATTATTATTATTATTATTATTATTTATCATTTATCATTTATTATTTATTATTATTTAATTTAGTGTAATTTAGTGTTTTTATGCTTCTCAAATTTGGCATTAATTGTATTTTTTAATCTACTCTTGTTTTTTATTCTTTTATTTAGGTTTTATCTATTCTTCTGTATTTTTATCTATCTATCTATTTTATTTTATTTATTTATTTGTTATTTTTTACAGTTCTATGTCTTTTAATCTAGTCTTGTATTTTACTGTTATTTTGGTTTTTATTTATTTTTCTATACAGTACAGTACTTTAATCCACTGTGCTTTACAAATAAAATTGAATTGGATTAAAAAAAAAAACGATGCGTTTGAATTTTTTTATTTATTTATTTATTTTTTTATGGATCTATTTTTCATGGAGTTGCAAAAAAGTCCTCTCAGCTGGACACCATGCATTAAATTTTTGAAGCAAATAAACATGTATTTACTAATATGCTGCATGAAAACTATGAAATAAAAACATTTTTCATGATGCTAATCTGATGTTTTGTCATATTTTAACATACCCTGATACTAGTCATTACTCACTTCATGGAGATAATATGAAAAAAAAAAACTTTTTGTTGTTAATTATAGTCTAATATAAATAATAAGCAATTACTTTACGCTCAAACATGTTACTGCAGATCAATTTTATCAAGAACAGCAAAGTTACAGTAATGGTATCAATTGCAGTGTATGAGATGGTGCATAAGCGTCCACTGTGTTGGCTGATATGGAACTAAAACAACAAAATCCATGAATATACAAGAGAACAACTGTAGAATAACTGTCCACTGTAGTGACCATTATGCATGAAAGGGTTAATACACCATATATGACAAACACAATAATAATACTGAATGACATTTAATGCCTAAGGTGGGAAAACATGTTTTCACAGAGGTTAAAATAGTCCTTCACCAAATGCAGTGTTCAAAAACATAATCATTTGTTGTTGTTGTTTTTTTTTTTGTTTTTTTTTCCAGCAACCATAGACCCCAAATGGCACCAAATTCAGATCAGTTTTTTGTGTACCCAGACCCTGATCTTAAATCTTTAACCACCCTTTGCTTGTTTGTTCAATGCAGTTTCTCCTTCTCTTCTTGTGCATGAATATTACAGTTCTTCTGTAAGTGTAGCAAAGTATCATATATTTTTCTTCCTCATTCTGCAAAATTCGGAAGATTGGGTGAAACTCACTTCAGACTGCGCTGCCAAGCAAACAGTTGCATCACAGCATGTCTGTGTAGATGCATGGATGTAAATGAGGGAATATTCATACATTTGGCAAAAATCTACCCCTGTCTTTGCAAGTAGACCGTGTTGTAAAAATTCACATTGAATTCATAATGATCAGCACAGACAGTGTCAAACTCACTCCTCACTCTTTCTGTCTTTGTCTCTTTTTTCCTTCTAAATCCTCGGAGTTTGTGAGGTTTGAATGATATTTGATTAATATTTAATGATATCAAGGACGACATCTTCAGTCAGACACTGGGGAAAGATCGAGTGAGTCTGGGGTTTATATCAGACTTTCAGCTACTTATGCTTAAAGGTGTCATGACCCTGCTTTACTACTAACACACTCCACCTGGAATCTAAGTCTAACAGCTACAGCACACACAGCTTTAATTACTATCCAACACTGACTGATCTGATTTTAATGAATTTACTGAAGCTGTGCTGTTGATAAATGTGCACAGCCTCTTTCTCAGTTTAGAGACGTACGTATGGTTTCGGTTGACGTGTGATGCTCCTAATGTTTCTCAGATATATTCGATGACACCTGAACAGTAAACACCCTAGGGATTTCAAAATGCACCACTTCATTTTGAACTGAAAGGGGTCATATTTTGCTAAACCCACTTTTATTAGTCTTTGGTACATTTATGCCGCGTTTCCATTGCATGGTATCGGCTCGACTCGACTCAGCTCGGCCTTTTTGCATTTCCATTACGAAAAAGGACCTGGAATCTGGTACCCAGTCCAAGTTTTTTGCCAAGGTTCCAAGCGATACTAAACTATAACACTGCAGACCATTGATTGGTCTGACAGTCATCTCTGTGATCCGCCGTTTTACAAAAAAACAGATGCAGAGGTTTACAGTATAATAGCGGTACACTAATCCACATGATAACAGCCCAAAACTACACCATGGTCGGTTGAGGAGATTCAGTCTTTGGTGACCGACATAAAAATTCAGATGAGACAACACGCAACGAGCAAGTTTTCAGCAACTCTCTGAGCAGACGACACGGAAATAACGCGCCACATCACTATGACGTCCAGGTACTGTAAAGTCAGTAGTACCCTTTAATCGAAAAGGTCTCCAGGAATACTGAGTCAAGCTGAGCCAGTTCCACATAGTGGAAATACAGCATTATTCAAGGTGTGATTTGTTGGGGGAGGGTAAGACAACCCCCCCTCTGATTTTTACATCCCTACTTCTGCTCCATGAATTTCTTCCTCATGGGGGACAACTAACCAATGGAAATAACAGGCAGGTTGTGACAGTTTTCTTACACCTATATCCTACATTACTGGCACTAATGTTCACCTTTCGGCAGTCTCGGAATTCGTGAATATCCCCATGCACTGTGGCGTTGTAAAGGGGGGGTAAACATGACAAATTCATGGGCCCAGCATTTGTCGGGGGGCCATAGAGCAGTGGAGGGGGTCCAGTGGATACAGGTTAGAAGCTGTGAAAGTGAAACTAAAGACGCTTTACTAATTCCTCTATTGCCGCATGTCCACTACATCGAACCAGTTCGACTCGACTCGGCTCGTCTCCCGTTGTTGTGCACCTCATTTCCTTTCCCCTACCTTCGGAAACTTGTGTTTGGGTACAACATTTGTTGCCCACACCGGAACCGGAACTAGGCCCAGCCTTCACTCTGCTGCTACATTCACAAGCGTTGCTAAGTAGCATATAAAATACGTGATTTTCCTGTAAATGAATCACATGCTGTGGACAAATGTTTGAGCATATTGGAGGGATTCCACCCTTTTGAAGAAATGGAAGCTTTGACAGTGTTCCAGTGGACTTGGTGTCGTCTTTTTAGACCGTTTCTGCCTCAACATCGTGTTGGTTACGTTCTGACCAAAACAATGCAGCGTACACGTGACGTCATCGCGCATGCACAACAAAGGCAGAATCGATAAGCAGAATCGTTAAGCAAGCAGGCAAACGATTCCAAGGAATCGAGCTACTGGGATCCGGTTCTCAACAAGAACCGGTTCTCGATTCCCATCCCTAGATATAATACTTTAAAAAGAGGGAAAACCATAAGAAAACAACAAACATGCTTTAATTTGTCAAATGACTTCCAGGAAGCCAGTTTGAAACCCTTTTTCACATGATTTTTTGAAGGAAACAGCTCTGCTATCTTACTGCAAAAAAAGATTTTCAAAATGTTATTTCTTGAACCTTTTCTGCCTGGAAAAAACATGTTTTCACACTAATAGGTGAGTAAACTTTATGTTGTTGTAGGTTCATGCAATTTATTTGCTACTTAAATTGTGGAAATTTGTTAAAATGCAGCCGTTGCCCTGAGGCAACAACATACCATCATGGCAAATTGCACATGTTGCCTTCAGGCAACAGTGAACCATTATGGAATCACCACAGCAGTATTCACCACTGCTATTAGCATCTGTCTGTCAGGACAACACTGACCATTGGCCTATATTGGTGGAGAAAAAAGGGCAGGTGCAAATACCCTGGATGTACGGGTACAGCGAAAGCGCACTGCACAAAATGTGCAACCTACCTGTGACATGAGCACTGAGCAGCATCAGCACGTGATGGCAACACATGTCAGGAAAGACACAGGGGACTGACAGAAGGGATGCACTGAAGTGAAGCAGTGATGATCAAATACTGGAATTTGACACTTGTTTCTTGTTTTTCAAATGGTTAAGATCTTTGTTGAGATAAGTAATTTAAAGTTAGTTAGGCTTAGTTACACTTTGCAAATGTATTTCAGTGGGTTGTTCCTAAATGGTACAATGTTGCTTACGGGCAACATTTAGCCAAGAAACCTTTTAAGACTTATTTTATAACGTTTTTGAATTAAAATTTCCATGAATTGAGACCTCTGGATGTTATTGAATATTTTTGCATGTGTTTATTAAATAAAAAATATTCAAATTGTAAAAAAAATAAATAAATAAAAAATCTTTTTCACTTATGAACCACTATGGTACAATGTTGCCTACAGGCAACGAACCCCAAAAACTTCCAAATTTAAAAATAAAATTTCTTCAGATTATGTTTATTTAGTCTATTTTGAAATATAAAAACACTCCAACCATTTTTTTCCCTCACTGGGATCATAATGCGTACCATAGAGGGTTAAGATTCAGATATTAACCCTTTCATGCATAGTGGTCACTACAGTGGACAGCTATTCTACAGCTGTTCTCTTCTATATTCAAGGATTTTGTTTAGTTCCATATCAGCCAACACAGTGGACGCTTATGCACCATCCCATACACTGTAATTAGTAGTAGTAGTAGTAATAGTAAATTGTTCATCCATTGAACAGAACATGATATATACATACATACAGTTTGGATTTTTATGACAAACATGGGCGAAAAGGCGTAGGCTGAAGCAGCAGCTTTTTTATGCCTTCCCTATTTACAAGAAGGAAAGTTGCAGAAACAAAACAAGGTAACAGCAAGGCACAGTTTTAAACAATAATATGATAAAACAAATTATATAATCCAAGCAAAATCTTAGATTCATACTGATAATTGGCTTACTTTATCCTAATAGTAATTCATACCATACTTTAACTTTGCTGTTCTTGATAAACCTGATCTGCAGTAACATGACTGAGTGTAAATCAGTTACTTGTTATTGTTATTAGACTGTAATTAACAGGGTTTTTTTTTGTTTTTTTTTTGCACATTATCTCCATGAAGTAAGTAGTGACTAGTATTAGAGTATGTTAAAATGTGAAAAACATCGGATTAGCTGCATGAAAAAAAAAAAAAAAAAATTCATAGTTTTCACACAACATATCAGTAAATACATGTTTCTTTGCTTCAAAAATTAAACACATGGTATCAGGCTGAGCGGACATTTTTGGAACTCCATGAAAAATAGGCTCATAAAATAACTTTAATGCTTAAAGAGGAATAAAAACACTCAGGGAAAAAAAAATAAATCTTGATTAAGGTTCTCATAATTCATGCATGAAAGGGTTAATGAAGTAAACTCCCCCTAATACCAGGTTTTGACTGATATTCCTGTAGATTCTTTTATAAATGCACAATACTAGAGAGGAAAAGAAGAATAAAACCTAATATTTGGTTTATGATTGTTGGGAGGTATTTGTGTGAGCATCTCTGAGGGTTCTTGGTTTGTGCAGTTTTCATGATATATTATATATTTATAGTATGGAGAGAGCAGAAACGTCTGGGACTCTAGAAACAGCTCAGTTTAGCTAATCCAATAAAAACAATGACAAATGGAACTCCATGGGTGTGTTTGTGCTGATAGATCCTCACACTGGAGATGCTCAGACTGCAGGTGTAAATGCAATGCAGTTTATGGTACAATACTATTTAGACCTGATCTGTGATATTGTTATATTTAACTCTTTGAAACCTGACGTGTCAGCGCTGACACACCCTGTGCATATGCAGTTTGAATGGCTGTAACTCTTTAACTGTTTGTGCAATTGGAAAAATTCCAACAATTTCTGAAACCTGAGATGTTTTGCTTTGTAGGCTTTATTGGGTCATTACGGTAATTTCACTCATACCTGTATGAGAAGCTGGAGAAGAAGCTGTTTTAGCAGAATTATAACATATACACTGAACAAAAATATAAATGCACCACTTTTGTTTTTGCTCCCATTTTTCATGAGCTGAACTCAAAGATCTAAAATTTTTTCTATGTACACAAAAGGCCTATTTCTCTCAAATATTGTTCATAAATTTGTCTAAATCTGTGTTAGTGAGCACTTCTCCTTTGTCCTTTGCTGAGATAATCCATCCACCTCACAGGTGTGGCATATCAAGATGCTGATTAGACAGCAGGATTATTGCACAGGTGTGACTTAGGCTGGCCACAATAAAAGGCCACTCTAAAATGTGCACTTTTACTGTATTGGGTGGTCCAGGGGGGTCAGAAAACCAGTCAGTATTTGGTGTGACCACCATTTTCCTCGCACAGTCTTCTTCATGAATTCTCTGAAACAGCTTTGGAGATGGCTTATGGTAGAGAAATGAACATTCAATTCACAGGCAAAAGCTCTGGTGGACATTCCTGAAGTCAGCATGACCATTGCATATTCCCTCAAAACTTGTGACATCTGTGGTATTGTGCTGTGTGATAAAACTGCACATTTTGGAGTGGCCTTTTATTGTGGCCAGCCTAAGGCACACCTGTGCAAAAATCCTGCTGTCTAATCAGCATCTTGATATGCCACACCTGTGAGGTGGATGGATTATCTCAGCAAAGAAGAAGTGTTCACTAACACAAATTTAGACAGATTTGTGAACAATATTTGAGAGAAATAAACCTTGTGTGTACACAGAAAAAGTTTTAGATCTTTGAGTTCAGCTCATGAAAAATGGGAGCAAAAACAAAAGTGGTGCGTTTATATTTTTGTTCAGTGTAGTAAATTGTAAATGATTGCTAGATTTTTAAAGATCTAGGGAAAAAAAGTGCTCAAGAAAAATGGGCAAATGGACTTACTAACAGCATATTTTATAACCTTTAATTAGTCAAAATAAGAAAAAAAAAAAGGCCAGGTGGACCATTTTAGACTTAGGGTTTAAAGCAGGGGTGTCAAACTCATTTTAGTTCAGGGGCCATATTCAGCTAAATTTGATCTGCAGTGGGCCGGTCCAGAAAAATAATAACATAATAAGCTATAAATAATGACAACTACAATTATTTGTCTTTGTCTTAGTAAAAAATAAATGAATAAATAAAATAAAATAAATTATGAAAATACTTACTTTTATAAATTATCCAAAAAAAAAAACAAAAAAAAAACTGAAAAAACTGAAATTTAAATTAAAAAACATAAGAAAATTTAGTGCAATTTTAACAATGTTATTCCTCCACTTATCATTTCTCCATGTGCATTATGGATCAGATCTACAAAGACGCTAAACACTGAGGAACAGGCAGAAAAATAGTTCAAATTAGGCTGACTTTTCTACAGACATCTCAGGTTGTTCATATTTCTTCAGGTTATCCACATTTTCATGTTACAGGATAGTTTGTAAATGTAAACATTTTCATAATTTAATGTTATTTTTTGCACTAAAATAAAGAAAAAAAATTAAGTTGTTAATTCTAGATTTTTTTTGCTTAATTGAAGATTTTTTTTACTTAATTGAAGATTTTTTTTTTTTTAATTCAAGATTTTTTTTTAACTTTATCGAAGATTTTTCTTTGGCTTAATTCAAGATTTTTTTTTTTTTTACTTAATTGGAGATTTTTTTTTGCCTTAATTCAAGATTTTTTTTTTTTTTTTGCTTAATTCAAGATTTTTTGCTAAATTTGAGATGATTTTTTTTTTTTTTTTGGCTTAATTGAAGATTTTTTTTTTTTTTTTACTTAATTGAAGATTTTTTTGGACTTAATTCAAGATTTTTTTTAAACTTATTTGAAGATTTTTTTTGGCTTAATTCCAGGGTTTTTTTTTTTTTTTTTTTTTTTTTTTTTTTTTTTACTTGAAGATTTTTTTGGGCTTAATTCAAGATTTTTTGCTAAATTTGAGATTTTTTTGGGCTTAATTGAAGATTTTTTTTACTTAATTGTAGATTTTTTTTACTTAATTGAAGATTTTTTTTTTTTGGCTTATTTTTTTTTTTTTTTGCTTAATTCAAGACTGGAATTTTTGCACTTGGCAAAAACATCCCAGGGGCTGAACTGGACCCTTTGGTGGGCCACATTTGGCCCCCAGGCTGCACGTTTGACACCCCTGGTTTAAAGGGTTAATACTTATTTTTTTGGAAATGATATTTTATCAGTGATGCATATGTTTGGAATAAGGCGATCATCAGCCAAACTAATCACGTACTGATACTGCCTGTGACTTTAAGTGTTGACATGCTGCTGGTGTAGCTCATAAAGGCTGCACCGACAGTAAAGACAGTTAAGACAGTAATGTAATCATTATCCAGTAAATATTTCAGAAGACTTCAGAAACTGAAGCCGAATGCACAAGTTCATCTGGGTGTTGTCTTTACGTTGGTGTTACATTTGAGCTGTGATACAATACAAATTGAACAGATGCTTTCTAAAGCCTGCATTAGAAATTTGTGCAGTACAATGTTGCATTTTTCTAGGACAGATCAAGGTTAATCTTGTGTGGTCTCTCTGCATGAATTATAAATAGGTGCTGCTCTGTGTGTGTGTGTGTGTGTGTGTGTGTGTGTGTATTTGTGCATGTGTGTGGCTTCGTAGAAAAACACAGCTAAAAATCATACATTCTATGGCTTCATCTTGAGTTTTTAATGTTATGCTCAGATAATGATGTACAAAGGTTATATTTAACCATATAAAACTTTTCTATGTTCACATTTTTACACCAAAATATGTGTGTATGAAGCAAATGAGTTGAATTTACATGTATAAGAAAAAGGTAAAAAAAAACAAAAAAAAACAAAACACTATTATATAAAAATATTTTTTTATGACTACAAGAATGAAGTTGTAATATTTTGAGAATTAAGTCATAATATAATGAGAATAAAGTCGTAGTTTTAAAAAAACTAATTTAACAAGAATAAAGTTGTAATATTTCAAGAATAAAGTCATAATGAGAATAAAGTCATAGTTTAAAAAAAACCTCATTATTTAATGAAAATAAAGTCACAGTACAGTATTTTGAGAATATAGTTATAATATAATGAGAATAAAGCCTTAGTTTTAAAAAACTCATTATTTAACGAGAATAAAGTCGTAATATTTTGCGAATAAAGTCATAATATAATGAGAATAAAGTTGTAGTTTTAAAAAACGCATTATTTAACAAGAATAAAGTCTTAATATTTCGAGAATAAAGTCAATATAATGAGAATAAAGTTGTGGTTTACAAAAAACCTCATTATTTTTAGGAGAATAAAGACATACTATGTCAAGAATATAGTCATAATATAATGAGAATAAAGTCGTTTTAAAAAACTCATTATTTAACAAGAATAAAGTTGTAATATGTCAAGAATGAAGTCCTAATATAATGAGAATAAAGTCGTAGTTTTAAAAAACTCATTATTTAACAAGAATAAAGTCGTAATATTTTGAGAATAAAGTCAATATAATGAGAATAAAGTTGTGGCTAACAAAAAACCTCATTATTTAATGAGAGTAAAGTCATACTACGTCAGGAATATAGTCATAATATAATGAGAATAAAGTCGTAGTTTTAATAAAACTCATTATTTAACGAGAATAAAGTTGTAATATTTCGAGAATAAAGTCATAATATAATGAGAATAAAGTCGTAGTTTAAACAAACCTCATTATTTAACGAGAATAAAGTCGTACTTTTATTGAAGTCGTAATATTTTGAAAATTCAACAGAGTTTCCGGTGTTACAGCAAAGGCAACAAGTGAAGCAGGAACTTTCACTTCTGTTGAACTTCAAAACTCGTAGTAGAATCCTCACAGTTTCCTCAGACACAACAAACCCTGTAGTTCTGGTGTAACCACTGATAGTCCTGCAGACGACCACTTCATCAGTTTCTCCTCCACAAAAGAGACAATTTGCTCTAAATCATTTTGGTTCTTATGACGAAACAAACCCAAACGTGTGCAAACTCACTTCAAAGTCCTCAGACTAATGAGAATGTGTTGAAGGTGGGATAATAGACTCAGTATTTGGCCTTTGTGTGTAAACCCCAAATGAAAGTAGAACTTCACAAAATGTTCCAAGTTCTACATTATTCGATGAGTGGGTACGACTTTATTCTCATTATATTATGACTTTATTCTCGAAATATTACGACTTTATTCTCATTATGTTATTACTCGGCTAAAATTTACTTAGGGGGTCAAATGAGTGGCCATTTTTGTCAAAAAAAAAAAAAAAAAAGTTGTAAGAAATGCATAGAACTGTGTTGAAATAATGCTAATCCATTTGTGCACAGACTACTGATATTATTTGACAGTGGAAGCTATATTTTCAGAAATATTAGATTTTGAATAGCACGCGTATGTGAAAACTTTTGCTGGTGGACAGACGTGACATTACCCATGATGCTCTGGTCAGTACCAGTACTTTATTAGGAATAAACTTACTGACTTACTATTGCTAATTCTCCTCTTATTCATAAATGTTAGTATTGTGGATCTAAAACAATAACAGCTGACACAAAAACACAAAATGTGTCAGTGGACGGATGTGACATGGTTGTTACAGATCCCATCATACTGATGCTCGGCAGCCATGTCACCGTTTCCACAAATGATCCCTGTGCAAAAACTAGGATCAGAATTATTTATTGTATAGTTTATCATCATACTAAAGAGTAAATAACAATATAGAATTGTTATTTCTTTATAAAAATGCTTATTATTAGAAAACTGTTGATTTAAAAAGTGAAGTGTGACATTCTTAATGTATGTATTGGCGTAACATAAGCAGGATGGATCAGCACCATACTCCATATTGCAGCCTGTAAAAATAAAACATGTGATATGTAGGATAGAATATTGTAAGAAAAACTGTGTAATCTAAAAGAATAGAATATTTGTTTTTCAGGTAAATTCAGTTCAAATATAACTTGGCCATTTGTGACATGAAAATATAGCATTAATTGTGATGAAATTGAACATTTTTGAGCTGAAAACATAGTTCATATGACCAGCAACATGTTGCACCAGAACTGAAATCCTGTAAATTTGCATAACTTGCATTTACCAACACAAAGTTCCTTTGGAGATTCACTTATATTGATTTCTTATGCACAAAGACATAAATAAGACCTTTAAGCAAATTTTAGCCATACTTTATTCTCAAAATATTACGACTTTATTCTCATTATATTAGGACATTATTCTGGTGGTGACAAGTGTTTTTATTTTCTTATGTGGCCTTAATACGCCATCATATTTTTGCAATAATTCAAAAATAAGATTTTTTAAAATAAAACATGTGATATGTTTCATATAATCTTGTAAGAAAAATTGGGGAATCTAAAAGAATAGAATATTTGTTTTTCAGGTAAATTCAGTTCAAATATAACTTGGCCATTTGTGACATGAAAATATAGCATTAATTGTGATGAAATTGGACATTTTTGAGCTGAAAACATAGTTCATATGACCATCAACATGTTGCAACAGAACTGAAATCCTGTAAATTTGCAGAACTTGCATTTACCAACACAAAGTTCCTTTGGGGATTCACTGATATTGATTTCTTATGCACAAAGACAGAAATAAGACCTTTAAGCAAATTTTAGCCGTACTTTATTCTCAAAATATTACGACTTTATTCTCATTATATTATTACTTTATTCTCACAATATTATGACTTTATTCTCATTATATTAGGACTTTATTCTGGTGGTGACAAGTGTTTTCATTTTCTTATGTGGCCTTCATATGCCATTGTATTTTTGCAATAATTCAAAAATACAATTTTTTTTTTTGTCAACACCATATCTATTTCCATAGCATGTCCTATTATTCTTTGTTTACGGCTAAAACCACTGAAGTTAAACCTAACAAGGTTTTCTTTTAGGCCCTTGTTTCCCATATCAATGGTAATTTGGAGACTACACTGCATCCCCCCTTTTTTCCATTAATTTTGCATTTACCGCCGCCTTATTGTAAGGTTTGGTTGGTGAACAAGCATAATTGATGGTAGAATGCTACATTTTTTTTTATTTATTTTTTTTTTATTTGGCCTCAAGTTCAGAGCAAATGCATTTACCTTGCACAGATTAGTTTCAAATTAAACTTATATAACATGAGGTCTAAGCAATCAGACCTTTCCCAGTAGCTCCTGCGACTCATTTCTTTGAGCAAGTTTAATTATCTTTAATGGCAAAGTCAGGGTCTGCATATCTGGTGAGAAACAAGGCCCATTCCTCATAAATTCATTATACTGTTGGGTTTGGGAAGGAGGTTGTGCTCAAGGCAAGGAAATGTCTTTTGTCATTTATGGAAATACAGAGAATGAAGTTTGCTTTGGTGTTTTGTTTTGATTAGACTGCAAAGGAAATTATCCATTTAGACAGAAATATTTAATTGTAATTAATTACCCAATAAGCAGATCTCACATGTTAAAAGCCGATTTCCACCACATGTGCAGGTGTGTGTGTAAGGTATAAGAGAGCTGTCACACTGTGTAAATGTACTGTATATGATTACACTGGTCAACAACAAATTTATTGTTTAAGTTTTTTGAGCTGATTTAGGATAATTTTGGTGTGCTGAATCCAAAAATCACATTAATTTTGCTCAATCAGGTCAACTTTCTGAACTATGCTACATATTGGCTTTTTTAACATTTTTGCTTACATTTATGGGCATTTTCACATCATATGATAAAAAAATTCTTTCATATTTCTTGCAGTAAACGAGTTCTGAAGATTTTACTTTTGCCAATTTATGATTAATGCTTTTTTTTATATTACAGGTGAATGAAATGGCTTCGACTAGAAGATCTTGCAAAATTAAGCCTGACGTATTCTGCTACATCTGCGGTGAATACACCATTGTACCTAACAGGAATCCTGTTAGAAAACATTTTTTTTTCTCTTAAAACCTATTTTGGGTGAGAACTATATAAAAAATCAACTGATAAAGTCACAAAAATGTAAAAATGTAATCAATTTTGTGAGAAATTAGCAAAAAAAACCTGACCTGATTGAGAAAAACAGATGTCATTTTTGGATTTAGCGGTGCAAAATGGTCCAAATTCAGTTGAAAAAACCTAGACAACTTCCAAAAAACATTTTTTTGTAACCCAGTGTAATAATAATAATAATAATAATAATAATAATAATAATAATAATACCTAGTTACACCTTCAGCTAAAGACATTCTTTTTTGGTAGATTTCTGTACTTTTTGTATATTCCTATTTCAACTTTACTTACTATCTATATATTTATATTTTTAAACTTTAAGTCTATTTTGTTTGTATTTATACTTTTATCTGCCATGACAGGGGTTGCTGTTAAACTAAATTTCATTGTATAATCATGTGCAATGACAATAAAGTATCTATCTATCTAGCTATCTAGCTATCTATCTACGTATTCTGCTACATCTGCGGTGAATACACCGTTGTACCTATATCAACCGCTTGTTACTCCAACGGGAGACTTTTTGGATTTACACCTTAGACACACTTAGCCCTAAAGGCCTCAATGTTTTTTGGCCTTACACTGACTCGCTGAAGGTGACTTCCACCTTCCTGCTACTTCCTGTCCGAGGGGGCTGCTACACAACAGAGCTCCGTAAGCCTGCTTTATATCCAGTTTTAAAACGTTTTAAACCACTCTAAACATTATGCCTCTGGCTGGTGTTTGTTTTTAACGTTTTATTTTTTACTGGGTGAAAGTTTGTTAGCCATCGGACTTTTAGATTTTAAGTTTTTAAAGAAAGCAGCAATGGCGACACTGGACGCTGCCGACTCACCTGGAGAGCTGAAACAAATGCTGAACAAAGCATACAAAAAGATCGCCAACCTTCTCGAGGACATTGAGGGGATGTCGTGTGAGCTCCAGAGGAAGGATTCCGTGCTGACCACCCTCAGGTCCCGTCTCCCGAAGCTGACCGACTGGCTGGAGACATCACGGACCAGTGAGTCCGCCCCGCAGAACACCACCTCCGCGCTCGGGCAAACAGTTCTCTGGGACCCGTCCTCCTCCTGTCAGCGGCCCGCCTGCTCCACTCCAAACAGGGGGACCCCGTGGACCGAAGTGGTTGTCCGCGGGCAGAGGAGGGCTCCGAGCGGGGCTCACGGCGGGGCTCCTTCTCCTCCGATACCGCTCACCAACAAGTACGCGGCTCTGTCCGTGAGCGAGAAGCCGGCGACCCGGGACCCACACCAGGAGATAGCACCTGTTCCTGCGGCCACAGACACCATGCCCCCGCTGACGGACACCACAGCCTTCCCTCCACTCGCTGCTAACTGCCCTCCAGCAGGTGGGTGTCCAACAGGGAGCCGCCTGCCGGCGCCGACCCGGTCCTCATCCCAACGCAAGCGGCTCGTGAGGGACGCGGTGCGCTGGCACTCCCGTTTTCCCCGCCCGGTGAGGGATCATACCCGGAGTCCTGGTGTGGACGGCGGGCTGGCTGAGCCGGCTTGCTCCCCTGTGGACCGAGCAGACGCTCCCACAACCCTGGTCATCGGGGACTCCATCGTGAGGCACGTCCGCATGAGGGGGGCGTTAACTATGTCGTTCCCCGGAGCCACCGTTACCAACGTGGCCGGGAAAATGCCGGACATCCTGAGCTCCCATCCGCAGACGAAAAGGATTATTATCCACGCAGGCACAAACGACATCGCCAGGCAACAGTCCAAACTTTTAAAACAGGATTTTAGAGACCTTTTTAACTCCATCTCACAGTCCCAGGTGACTGTTTTTATCTCCGGCCCCACCCCCACCTGCGGCAGAGGGATAGGCAGCTTCAGCCGTCTGCTTAGCCTCAACACCTGGCTCTCCTCTGCCTGCAACTCCCACCACGTCGGCTTCATCAACAACTTTGATGTTTTCTGGGAGAGACGACACCTCTTTGGGCCGGACGGGCGTCACCTAAACAGGGCAGGTGCCCGCATGCTCTCTGCCAACCTGGCATACGGCGTTAAACATGCAATTATCCCCACACCCGCACCAGCTGCCCTGTCCCACACCGATTGATGTCCCCCAGGTCCATGCTCCTATTCACTCAGTTCCACCTCTGACCACCATACACACAATACCGGACTTGGACCTCATATTCACACCAACACCTCATCCATTCCGGTGATCGTTACACTACATCAACACATCAGACACCGCCATACTCAGTCTGTGAACCTTCATAACCTCAGACCACTCACAAAACACCCACAACCCACCTCCAACAAGCCACCTGTCACCATCAACGTGGCACTTTTTAATGTGCGTTCTCTTTTAAATAGAACTTTTTTAATGAATGATGTGATTTTAGATAATAAGTTAGACTGTCTTCTTTTAACTGAGACATGGCTTGGCATTGACGCATCTGTTGTACTCACCGAGGCCTGCCCACCAAATTTAAATTTTTTATTTTCTACTAGAGAGGGTAGAAGAGGAGGCGGGACTGCCTCAATTACAAATGACACATTGACCTCAAATGGAGTGTCTTTTAACAGTTATAAGTCATTTGAGCACCATGCCTTTACTTTTAGCAGCCCTCCGATTCTTTGCATCACTATATACAGACCACCCCATCACTCTAGTACTTTTATCAGCGAATTCTCTGACCTTTTATCAATCATTCACATTTCTTATAGCAGGATTTTAATAACTGGTGATTTTAATTTACACGTTGATGATTCCTCGGATCCAATATCCAGAGAGTTTTTAAACCTTTTAAATTGTCTTGATTTTAAGCAGCACGTCACACAGCCAACTCACAACAGAGGACACACTCTGGACCTGGTCATAACCCATGGCCTGTCCATCAGTGTGTCCTCTGTTGTCGACCTGGCTGTGTCCGACCACTACTGTGTATTTTTTAACATCACCAGTTTTAACCAGGAGGAGGCCCCGGTGAGAACAGTGAGGAGGCGCTATCTAACTTCTGAAGTGGCTGCAAATTTTATTGAGATTTTACAAAGAACTCCTGCTAAAATTTTACCTGCGTCCTGTGATTTTATCGTTGATCATTTTAACAGTACACTGAAGTCAACTCTGGACTCAGTGGCTCCACTAATAACTAAAACAATAAATAGAAAACCTACACCCCCATGGAGAAAGAACGATGAAATCAATAAACTGAAAAGAGAATGCAGGAGTGCTGAGAGAAGATGGAGAAAGACCAAACTGACCGTGCATTACGAGATTTTACGTCAACAACTCCAAACCTACAATAACGCAGTCAAAAAGGCACGAATTTCCCATTTCTCACAACTCATCACCAACCATAGAGACAATCCCCGGTTCCTCTTCTCCACTTTTAATATTTTAACAGGCACTGATTTTAATAAAGATATTAAGACACCAACAGACGATATTTGTGAAAACTTTGCAGACCACTTCAGAACTAAAATCAAGGACATCAGATCCAGCCTTTTATCCCAGAAAGTTTTGTCTGTTAACACACCTGGACTGTTGTCCTTGTCTGAGGAAACACTGGAGAGTTTTGCCCTGGTTGATGCGAGGACACTTGGTCGAGTTTTCTCCCAAGTAAACCCAACAACCTGCCTTTTAGATCCAATTCCTACATCACTTTTAAAGACATTTTATGGCTTCTTTGAGGAACAGATTTTAAACATCATGAATTGCTCTCTTCAGACGGGTGTCTTCCCCACCGCCTTTAAAACGGCGGTGAAGCCCCTTCTGAAGAAGAGCAACTCAGACCCCAACATTCTTAATAATTACCGACCTGTATCCAACTTACCGTTTTTGAGTAAAATTTTAGAAAAACTGGTTTTTAACCAAGTTACTGACTTTTTAATCAGAAATAACATTTTAGAGAAACATCAGTCTGGTTTTAGGTGGAACCGCAGTACAGAGACAGCACTTTTAAAGATTTTAAACGACATCAGGTGGAATTTTGATAATAAAAAGCTCACAGTGTTGGTTCTACTGGATCTAAGCGCCGCTTTTGATACGGTAGACCAGGCATGTCCAAAGTCCGGCCCGGGGGCCAATCACGGCCCGCGGTCAGATTTTATACGGCCCACAGCTTGGGTTTTAGAATGTATTATTTATGGCCCGCTTGGACTGTTGAACCGAGTACATGAATCATAAAAGGTTCAAAATGCAGTTTCTCCTTTCACCTCATGGTGGCAGCACCACTCTAACTCTATCTGGCTCTGTGACCTCGTCATGAACCCTTTTCGCTAATTTCTAACCACGGCGCCTGTAAATAAAAAAACAAAGTTGACAGTGAGGGCCGCCGCTTCCAGGAGAGATGGGACTTATAATTTTTTTTCACTGAAAATCAAGGCGATTGTGTTTGCCTAATTTTTCAAGAGACTGTTGCCTTGTTTAAGGAATTCAATGTAAAGAGACACGAGCAGACAAAACATGCTAACACATACGACAAGCTAGCAGGGAGTGAAGCAAATTCAAGCTGCTTTAAACTCAACAGTGACTCTTCATGTGAACCTGGAGTTCGATGAATTCGCCACCAAGGCAGGCTACCAAGTTGCCAGGTTAGTTGCCTCTAACTGCTGGTGTTGTGTACTTGTAGATGTGACACAAAATATTACTTTCTGAATGATTTTGTGAAAGACAAGAGTAAGAGTCATATGTTTTCATCTTAAATGTTAACAGACTTTGCATTACTGAGTAATATATGAGTAATGATTACTCATATAAGTAATGTTTAAAATGAATGTGGGGTTAAGATTTTTACCAACTTGGAAGTTTAAGATACTCCACACAGTTTGTTCTATGTTATCTGACTCCAGATGTAAAAGGAAGGCAGATTTTTTTTTTTTTTTTAATTTGTTCAGACCTGAGTGGCCTAGATTTAGTTACATTGCCATTTAAAAAAATGATATTGTGACAATGAAAATTAAATTGTTGTAGAACAGCGTTTTTATTTGTAATTTTTACTGTTTAAAAAACATCCGAAGGGACCACTGGCCCCTGGCAATCTCCACATTATCAGATCTGGCCCTCTTGAAAAAAAGTTTGGACACCCCTGCGGTAGACCATCACGTTTTATTAAATAGACTCAGACACCTAGTCGGCTTCTCCGGTACTGTTTTTAACTGGTTTTGTTCTTATCTCACAGACCGATGCTTTTATGTAAGTATGGATACATGTTCCTCAAGAACACATGAAATTGGATGTGGGGTTCCCCAAGGTTCAATTTTAGGTCCACTTCTTTTTAATCTGTACATGCTTCCCCTTGGGGACGTCATCAGGAGACACGGCATCAGCTTCCATGGTTATGCTGATGATACACAGCTATACATCGCCGTGTCTCCTGATGACACAGGGCCAATTGATGCCCTTTTTAACTGCATTGTAGACATCAAGTCATGGATGGCAGAGAATTTCCTACAGCTCAACCAGGACAAAACTGAGGTTTTAGTTATAGGTCCTGAAGGCCAGAGAGAGAAACTTTTACCAAAACTAAAAGATTTTAAACCAACACAATCAGTAAAAAATCTGGGCGTGATTTTTGACTCTGAGCTGAATTTTATCTCACATATCAAAAATATAACAAAAACAGGTTTTTATCACCTTAAGAACATAGCCAGAGTCCGCCCGTTTCTCTCTCAGGCCAGTACGGAGGTGCTAATGCATGCTTTTATTTCTTGTCGCTTAGATTACTGTAATGCCCTGCTCTCTGGTCTTCCCAAAAAGAGTATTTTAAATCTCCAATTACTACAAAACTCAGCCGCACACGTGCTGACAAGGACCAGAGGGCGGGAGCACATTACACCGGTTTTAGAGTCGCTGCATTGGCTCCCCATACGCTTCAGGATCGATTTTAAGATTCTCTTGCTGGTTTTTAAATGTCTTAACGGCCTTGCGCCCTCCTATTTATCTGATCTGCTTTTACCATATCAACCCTCGCGGACCCTGAGGTCCTCCGGCACTGGCCTTTTAACCATACCAAAACCCAGAACAAAAACCCACAGTGAGGCAGCATTTAGCCACTATGGCCCCCACCTGTGGAACAGCCTGCCGGAGAGCCTCAGGACTGCAGAGACTGTTGTTATTTTTAAAAGAAGATTAAAGACACACCTTTTTAATCAGGCTTTTAACTAATTTTTTAAACTCTTCTTGTTCTTATTTTGTTTTATTTATCACTGATACTTTATCTATTCTATTTTATTTATAATCTTACGTATTTTACTCTTGGTACTGTATTTATTTTATTTTATTTATTCTCTTAGTCCTATGTTATGCTTTTAGTCTTTAGCTTTTAACACCAGTGTTTCCTCAGGGGGGTCCTCCACACTGGGAGCTGTGTCTGGTCTGCTAGTGGGGGTACTGTCCTTGGGTCCCTTTGGCCCAGCTGGCTGGGGGTCCTCCCTTCGATGCGGGGGTCCACCTGTCTGTCGGAGTCGGGGGGCCTGGGTGCCGGTCCCCCCGATGGCACGGCCTGTGGCTCCTCCCAGTGTGGACGGCCCCAAAGGTGGCGTTTCCTTGATCCACAGTGCCATGCCATGTCTCCCTGTTGTGTGCGTGTGCATGTGTGTGCGTGTGTAAGTGTGTGGGCGTGTGTGTGTGTGTGTGTGTGTGTGTGTGTGTGTGTGTGTGTGTGTGCGTGTCTAGTATGGAGGGTGGGAGGGAGGGGTTTTCTTTGTAATTGTTATTCTGTTTTTATTGTGTAATTGTTTTTAATTCTGTAAAGCACTTTGTGTTGCATCTGTGCATGAAAAGCGCTTTATAAATAAAGGTTGATTGATTGATTGATTGATTGTACCTAACAGGAATCAAGTCACAAGTTTTATAAAGTGTGCTTACCAATCTTATTTTGGTATTAATTATTATATTTTGTGAGAAGATTAAATTTTTCAAAATCAAATTAGCAAAAAAACCTGACCTGATTGCGAAAAACAGATGTCATTTTTGGATTTAGCGGTGCAAAATGGTCGTAATTCAGTTGAAAAAACCTGGACAACTTGCAAAAAAACATTTTTTTTTTTTGTAACCCAGTGTTATGAAAAGCATGTTCTGTAAAAACAAACCTTATTTCAACAGTTAACCAGGCAGCGAACTAAAAAAAAAAAAAAAAAAAATTCAGATTTGTGTCTTTGTGTGTGTGTTTGTGTGTGCGTAAGGTTGCACATGACAGAAGATGACGCGGAAAGATTAACTTATTAAATTTCATGCAGATAGGAGTTTTAAATTATGTAAACTTCACTCCAGACACACTTTGTCTCATTGGCTGAGTTAAGCTGTACCAGGCGGATCCAGAATCACATGTTGTCTGGCCAAGTAACATTAGACTGAAGCACTGAGAAGGCAGGATAGTTGGAAATCTATACTGTAAAAGCTCTCTTTGTAATTAATTAGGAGGACGGAATCTAGCTAATTATTTACTGTAGATTAGCTGAAGTAGTGTACCTTACTGGTTAAGATCATGGTTACTGTCAGATAATATTACACGGCTACTATGATGCCTTTATGATGTGTCCGTAAAATTACACTGGGTTACAAAAAAATGTTTTTTGCAAGTTGTCTAGGTTTTTTCAACTGAATTCGGACCATTTTGCACCGCTAAATCCAAAAATGACATCTGTTTTTCTCAATCAGGTCAGGTTTTTTTGCTAATTTGATTTTGAAAAATTTGATCTTCTCACAAAATTGATTACATTTTTGTGACTTTATCAGTTGATTTTTTGAATAGTTCTCACCCAAAATAGGTTTTAAGAGAAAAAAAAAAATCATTTTCACAAGCACACTTTATGAAGCTTGTGACTTGATTCCTGTTAGGTACAATGGTGTATTCACCGCAGATGTAGCAGAATACATCAGGCTTATTTTTGCAAGATCTTCTAGTCGAAGCCATTTCATTCACCTGTAAAATTAAAAAAAAAAAAAAAAGTAAAATCTTCAGAACTCGTTTATTGCAAGAAATATGAAAGAATTTTGTATCATATGATGTGAAAATGCCTATAAATGTAAGCAAAAATGTTAAAAAGCCAATATGTAGCATAGTTCAGAAAGTTGACCTGATTGAGCAAAGTTAATGTGATTTTTGGATTCAGCACACCAAAATTATCCTAAATCAGCTCAAAAAACTTAAACAATAAATTTGTTGTTGACCAGTGTTATTTTTTACCCATTTTAACTTCTTTTTTTTTTTTTAAAAACTGTAAATACTGTCCCCAAAACATGAATTGCACAGTCATACCTTTCATATGTTTCTACTAGTACATTTATTCTGTGATTATTAAACCTTATAGCACAGGTGTCAAACATGTGGCCCGGGGGCCAAATCTGGCCCGCCAAAGGGTCCAGTTCGGCCCTCGGGATGAAGTTGTGAAATGCTAAAATTCCACTAAAATATTAACAATCATTTTAGTTCAGGTTCCACATTCAAACCAATTCAATCTCAAATGGGTCAGATCAGTAAAATCCCACCCAATAACTTATAAATACTCATAACTCCAAATTTTTTATCTTTGTAAATGTAAATATTTTCATGTATTTACACTAAAACTAAATTTAATTTCACAAAAAATGTGAACAACCTGAAATGTTTTAAGAGAAGTAAGTGCAATTTTAACAATATTCCACCTGTTAATAAATGTTTTGTGTAATTGTAGACCTACTGTGATCTGTAAATTATATATAATGTACATGTGTAAATGATAAACTGAAGCGTAATATTGTTAAAATTACACTTATTTTTTCAGTTTGTTCATGTTATTCCCAATGTTTGAAAGAATAGTTTACAAATATAAACATTTTCATAATGTAATTTTACTTTTTTCACTCTAAGACATAGAGAAAAGTTTGGAGTTGACATTATTTATATATTATTATGTTATTATTTTACTGGTTCGGCCCGCTTCAGATCAAAGTTAGATGAATGTGGCCCCTGAACTGAAATGAGTTTGACACCCCTGCTTTATAGGGTAGAAACTCATAGAAATACTCTGAAATTCTCAATTTCAACCTTGGTGTGTTATTGGAGGACTTAAGAAGATTTTATTACTTTTGTGAAATTTGTCAGATTTCTTTATTATCATGTAGAAAATCGAGGTCAGTGAAGTTACCGTATTTGCCTCCTTGCCTGTAAGTGTTGCAAAAAACAAAACATATATATATATACATATATATATATAAGAACTGAATATAAAAAATACAAGAAAATCATGTGTAAGGTGAAAGGAACATGTATTTAGAAGATTAGAACAACATTTTTTAGAACATCAGACCAACATAAGTGCTGATCCAGACACCTTCAACCTTGGCGTTTTATTGGAGGATCTAAGGACACTTCATTACTTATGTAAAATGTTGAATTTTTTTTTATTATGTAGAAAATCAAGGTCAGTGAAGTTACCATATTTGATTCCTTACCCATAAGTGGCAAAAAAACAAAACAAACTAAAAAAAAATGACCACAAGAATTAAATATAAACAATAGGACCAATGGCCCTGTAGCTTACCGGCCAAATTAAAAGCTTTGGGAAATGTATCCAGATGCCATTTATTATCACCCAGTTCTGTGTATTTATTATATTACAGAAATAGTCCATGTTTTGGTCACATTCCAATCAGATCTGTAAAAAATTCAAATTCCAACTTGATATCATTGATACTGATTTATTGGATCAATCCACTTCCTATCTGTTATAATAGGAACATTTTTCAAAGTCGCACCAAATCCAGAATCAGATCCAGATCGAAATAATTTCAATACCTTGTGCTGACATCATCATACAGAAGCTGTATACCAAGTTTGAACTCAATCAGAACTGTAGTTTGGGAGAAAAAGACGATTGAAATGTTTTCCCCATAAGAGCCCATGTTAAATTTCCATAAGTTCCCGGATCCAGAAGAAGATCCTGATCAGCATGTGGACATTATGTTTTGGTCGTCTCCCCATCAGGGCTGGACTGTAGAAATTTACACTGGATATCATTTATATTTACTGAGTTATTGCATCGATCCACTTCCTATCTCTTATAATGGGGACATTTTTCAAAGTCGCACCAAATCCAGAATCAGATCCGGATCCAAATAATTTCACTAACTTTTGTTGACATCATCATAAAGAAGCTGTATACCAAGTTTGAAGTCAATCGGAATTATAGTTTCGGAGAAGAAGACGATTGAAATTTTTGTAACGGACGACAGACGACGACGGACGCCGCATGACGACAATAGCTTACGGCCTGTCAGCTGGTAAGCTAAAAATACAAGAAAAACACATGTACAGTGAAAGGAACATATATTTTAGAACATTAGACCAACATCAGTGCTGATCCAGACCCCTGTCCACATCCACATTATCCCTTTGAACATCATTCCTTACATTAGTACCATTACTTCATGGTACCTAATAAAGCAGGTACAGTCCCTGTTCATGTAGAAGTGAACCATACAGACCCTGTAGACCACATTGTACCTGAGATTGTTGCCTTGCTGTCCTCACATAAATTATTATGTCACTATTTTACTTAAGATCACAATTGCTCTGTATGTGGCCCTTGAACTAGTTCAACATCTTTGATTGTTATTATTTTCAGTGTAATTTTTACTTTTCACACATTCATCCTGGGGGGTGGATTGGATCCTTTGGCTGGTTTTGGCAGTATGTTTAACACCTGTGCTGTACATTTAACTAGTTACATCTGGTCTGATGCTGCCCTAGTGTGGGCTTTAGATAACAGACATTCGGGAAACAGAGGCGTCTAAATGTGAAGACACACAGACCCGATTTTCGGCGGTCGGGACATCGTCGGGCAGTCAAACAAGGTCGGTGACACGAGTCTGGTTGGTGTGTTCTGTGTGATCAGCCATTGTTGATCCCATCACCAGTCTTTTCAGCCGATTCAACCTGTGTAATCGGCCACTACCCATCGTTCAGTCGCGCCAATCTGATCGGTGGAGGGAAAGGCCTTGACTAGCGAATCAGTGAACGAGCAGTTTCCATGTGAATCCAGCTATGCCAAGGTACTTCACACTATTATTGTCTTCTATAATAGTCCATTCACTGCTCATATCGTATCTGAATGAGTGCCAGTCAGTGTTGCCTATGGACTTCATTCATTCCATGAAGTGAACACTGTTAGCATTGTTAGCATGGTGCGATTTCTCCTTAGTTTTCACCTGTGACATCTTTCTTCTTCCACAAGAAGAAGCCTCAGAGCTGACAACGTCAATATCGTCTTATTACTAGCCATCCGTTCAATGAGTACAACAACAACAACAACCCCTTTTGACTAGTAAACACTCTGTTGACAACAATGACTGATGACAGCGAGCTCTGTGTTTAGAGAGATGTTCCGTCATTTTCCAGTTTTATGTCTCATGCAAGCGCAGAACGTACACTGAAGTCGGTAGTCGATTTGGTGTGTTCTTCACACTTTTTTGAAGAGAGGTGATCGACACGCACATCCAGAAAATGAAAGGCATGCAGGATCCCAAAAAACTGGATGAAAAAATGAAATAAGGTCCGCACAACCTATGAGCTCATGGTAAATAAAATCTTTGGGAGCTCACAGGTTGTGCGGACCTCATTTCATTTTTTCTTCACACTTTTTTTACCATGTTGGGGAGACAGGAGCCAACTAATAAGTCAGGCTACCTTTCTGGCGATGATCAGCAGTCGAGTTGGTGTGTCTTCACCTTAAGGTATGACCATAACCCCAGCTCTCCCATAAACACAGTCGTTGGTTTGACTCTATGATTACTTCTACTGCCAGTTTAATATTTGACGTGGATCTTCCCTTCAAAATTTTTACCTCACCCAATATTACCTAGGTTCTAAGTGAACTTTGTACTAATTTAATCTAAGTCCTACAAAATACTATGAACTCACACGTGGAGTCGAGGAAGAGTTGAAGCAGCCGGTCTTCAGAGTCTAACAGGTGTTTATTCGTAGAACACAAATGAATCACGTTGAGAGTAGGGATGCATCGATCCCGATACGAGTATCGGGTATCGGCTCCGATAACACTGGTCTGCAAGGAAAATGCTTCCAGAATAAAAGTAATGAAATTTTACCACATGAGAGTCACTGATAAAGAAAAGTCAAGTCAAAAATGCTGGTTGGCTGAACTTTCCAAGATACAGCCTTGGGTCAAAATGTGAAATTCAAGAATTAACGAGAGAATGGGTTTGACTCAAAAGGAATATTTGTCTCAGAGCTACAAGATCTACTTCAAAACACTGTCTGCACATTAGAATACATTCACTTTACAGGTTCTATTTAGTGGAAGATTTATAAATCTATTATATAAATGTACATAAATCAATACATATGTGTAATAACACTTAATCATATACCTTGAAAACACCAGCAAACCGGCACTTTTGTCATATGTTTCCAATTAATCTTATTAAAATACGAAAGATTTAGCATATTTAATCTCTGAAGCAAATAATTTTTTAAAAAAAATTGTAGACCAGTGTAATCAGTGTGTGTACTCGTAAAAGTAATCCGATACAAATGCACTGATACCACTTACGGCCGTGTGACATTCACAGTTCAGTGCAGCAGGTACGCGACGGTGGAATAATGTGCGGGGAGTGTGAAGAGTGTGGAGATTTTTCAAAATAAATGACTGTGATAAAAGTAACGCTGACTGACAGTAACATTAAAGACACAGACAGATACGGACGCGGCGTTCTGTCCGTCCTCTGCGTACATTCCATCCGTTTACCTTATTAGCGAAAACGCTGCAATATTAGTGTCACATTAGTGTTGCCTCTGTTGTCTCCATGTTTGTTATTACTGACTTTCTTCTTCTTCTCAAAAACTTTCCTCTTCTTCGTGGTATTTGTCCAGTATGGTTAATTCAGAGCGGCGCCCCCTGGTGGATTAATTGAGAAACACTCATTCCAACACATTAAATGTCAGTAGCAGCACTTTTTTCCAGTCAGACTAATGACAACGACAATAAAGCACATCTACAAAAGGAACTAAGAACTGGAATGGGATTATTAAGTACTCGTATCGGTACTCTGTATCGGCAAGTACTCAAATGTAAGTACTTGTACTTGTACTTGGTCTGGAAAAAAAGTGGTATCAGTGCATCCCTAGTTGAGAGAAACCCCGGGGCTAACTCTGAGGAATATCCTCGCATCTCCGCCCCAAGTTCTTCCCCTTATTTTGTAACTTTTAGATGTTTTCCACTGTGAACTTCTAATGCCAGTTTTTATCCGTGTCCAGGTGTTCATTCCCAGGCTAAAAAAGAATTCCGGCTGGGCGGCTCCACCTAGATCCTGCTTCCAGCCTCTAGGTTTTGCTGTCTCAGCTATCATTCTGTTTTTATTTTACTGCTTGGATACATAGATACATAGATATATAGATTACGTGTTCAAGTATATGTGGCATTTCAAACATGCAATAATCATGAAGTCAATTAGCATTTTGAACAAAGTCCGTTCATTGATAAATCATTCCTGTTTCTTGACTTTTTATTATTGCTTAATTTATCCTTACATTATTTTTTTGCAATACTGTTTGGGCGGCAACCTGTCCCAAGTATCTCAATAAGATCCTCGTAATTCAGAAGAAATTTTTAAGAATGATCAGTTTTTCTAAGAGACTCGACTCATCTGCTCCTCTTTTCAAAAAATTCAAACTTCTCTCAGTTTTTGATGTGAACGTTTATCAGACCTGTGTCTTCATGTACAAATATGTTCACTTAACTCATATTCTTCCTAAAGTTTTTCAGAAATGTTTTATGTTGTTTTGTTATTCACAACTATTCGACACGATATTCAAGCAAATTTTATCTTCCGTACTGCCAAACTTCTGTCAGTCAGTATTCTCTGAAATATCGTGGACCAAATCTGTGGAATAATCTACGACCTGAACTTCAATCGACATCTACTTTGTCATTGTTTAAGTAGCATCTGAAAAGAACTTTAATTCGTGAAAAAATGTAGGGCTATATATTATTTAATTTGTATTTGATGATTAGTAATGTGATTTACATTTTTTTTATTGTTTTTATTTTAGTTTATTAATTCAGTTGTATTGTATTTTTAATTCTTATTTTCTTTTTTCTTGCGTATTGTTCATTTTGGGGAGGTGTTCATATAAGCCTCTATTGACTTCTAACCTCTCCTGCACAATTTTGTTACTTGTTTGAATGTTGTTGTTTTTTTTCTTTTGCTATTTTATTTGTGCAAATAAATAAATAAAATAATCGTACCATTTTACGTAGTTCAACCCTCCACCTATGTACTATCTCTTATCTGTCCCCATCTGGTGTTATCCACTTATCTTGGTATCTCCCTAGCCTCCCAACCTTGACCCAGGGGTAGGGATGGGAATCGTTAAGAATTTAACGATTACGATTCCATTATCGATTTTGCTTATCAATCCCATTCCTTATCAATTCTCTTATCGATTCTCATTGGCTGAGGGAATAAAAGAGTACAAACAGCTGTGTTTGCATTAACTGTCTTTTATATTTCCATCTCTGCACAGAAAATATAACATATACAGTATGTACAAATAATAATAAAAGATGACGCTAGGCCGGTTCGGGAAGGGGGGGGGGGGGCGTGTACAGTGAAAGTGAAACTAAAGACGCTTTACAAATTCCTCTATTGCCACATTTCTACCACGTGGAACTGGTTCGACTCAGCTCAGCTTGTCTCCCGTTGTTGTGCACCTCATTTCCTTTCCCCTCTTACCTTCGGAAACTTGTATTTGAGGAGTTACGATGTTTGTTGCCCACAACGGAAGTGGAACCGGCTCGGCGTTCACTCTGCTGCTACATTCACAAGCGCCGCTAAGAAGAGTATCAAATACGTGACATTCCTGTAAATGATTCACATGCTGTGGACAAATGTTTGAGGATATTGGAGGGATTCCACCCTTTTGAAGACATGGAAGCTTTGCAAGTGTTCCAAGTAAGTGGACCTGGTGTTGTCTGTTTAGACCACAGGTGTTAAACATGCGGCCCGGGGGCCAAATCTGGCCCGCCAAAGGGTCCATTCCGGCCCTGCAGGACTAAAGTGCAAAAATGAACCTGAACAGTCCAGGTTGTCCAAATCATTTTAGTTCAGGTTCCACATACAGACCAATGTGATCTACAGTAAAAAATAACAACACAATAACCCATAAATAATGACAACTACAAATTTTCTTGGTGATTATGTGGAAAAAATTTAAGTGAAAAAAAATAACATTACACTTTGAAAATATTTACATTTACAAACTATTCTTTGACAATAAAATGAAAATAAATACATAAATAAAAATAGATGAACAACCCGAAATGTGCAATTTGAACAATATTCTGCCTGTTACTAAATGTTTTGTGCATTTATGGATCCACTGTGATCAGGAGTTGTGTTAATAATAATAATAATAATAATAATAATAATAATAATAATAAGAGATGTAATATTGTAGAAATTGTTCAAAGTTTAGTTTCAAACTCCAAAATTTGAACAATATTCTGCCTGTTACCTAATGTTTATGTAGCACTGTGTGTACATGTACATGTATAAATAATAAGTCAAGGCATAATACTGTTAAAATTGCATTAATTTTTCAAATGAAATTTCTGTTTTTTTTCAGGTTATTCACATCTTTTTTGTAAAATGTAAATATTTTCATATTTAATTGGGGTTTTTTTTGTACTAAAACAAAAAGAAAAACTTGGATTTGTCATTATTTATAGATTATTAAGTCATTATTTTACTGGTCTGGCCCGCTTGAGATCAAATTGGGCTAAATGTGGCCCCTGAACTAAAATGAGTTTGACACCCCTGGTTTAGACCGTTTCTGCCTCAATGCCATGTTGGCCACGTTCTGACCAAAACAATGCAGCGTACGTGTGACGTCATTGTGCATGCACAATGAAGGTGGAATTGATTAGCACACAGGTGTCAAACATGCGGCCCGGGGGCCAAATCCGGCCCGCCAAAGGGTCCAATCCGGCCCCTGGAATGAATTTGTGAAATGCAAAAATTATACTAAGATATTAATCATTTTAGTTCAGGTTCCACATTCAGACCAGTTTAATCTGCAGTATGTCAAATCAGTGAAACACTATCACAATAACCCATAAATACTAACAACTCCACATTTTTCTTTTTGTAAATGTAAAAATTTTCATGTCATTTTACTGTATTTACACTAAAACAAACTAACATTTCACAAAAACACAAATAACCTCAAAAAATATAAACATTTTGAAATGTCTGAAGTGTAATTTTAACAATATTCTGCCTGTTATTAAATATTTAGTGTACTTGTAGATCCACTGTGGTCTGTACGTTGTAATTTGCATGTTTAAATGATACATTGAGGAAGAATATTATTAAAATTGCACTTAGTTTTCTTAAATTTCAGTTTGTTCATGTTATTCGCATTGTTTTAAAGGATAGTTGGTAGATGTAAACATTTTCATCACATAATTTTACTTTTTTCACTCTAAAACATAGAAGAAAGTTTGGAGTTGACATATTATTATGTTATTATTTTACTGGTCCGGCCCACTGTGGATCAAATTTGGCTGAATGTGGCCCCTGAACTAAAATGAGTTTGACAGCCGTGGATTAGCAGAATCGTTAAAGCAGGCAGGCAAATGATTCCAAGGAATCGAGCTACTGGGAACCGATTCTCAAAAAGAACCAGTCCTCGATTCCCATTCCTACCCAGGGAGGCTAGGTACTTTCCTCAGAGTCAGCATGATGGTCGAACAGTTTAGATTTTGACATTTAGACTCAACACAGTGAAAGAACAATGTCCCCTGTTTGGTGTTTTAATACACAACAACACAACGGTGATGCCAGATAAAGCTGCACCATTCCTCCACTCACTTACCCTTACCAACCAAACCTCACCCTGCTGCTGTTCTTAATTACCGCTGTACAGTGATCCCTTGCCAATTCGCGCTTTAAGTTCCGCGGTTTTAGTTATTCGCGGATTTTTCAGAAATATTCATCAAAAAAGAAAAAATCAAGAAAAAATCGCGGAAATTCTGCGAAAATCCACCCCACAGCAGACGAGAGGCCGCAGCTGTCAGTGAAACGTCAAACGATGACTCACAGCCTCCTGTAAGCAACACGAGAAACGCAGACGGCCCAGCAACCGCTTACCCCGAGCGAGAGAGAGAGAGAGAAAATGTAGAAATGTCAGTTCATGCATGCCCATGTACGTGTGTTTGTGTGTGTTGATGCTCGAGACCAAAGAGAGAGAGAGAGAGAGAGAGAGAACTGATTCGTTTCTTGTGCGTATGAGAGGAAAAGAGAGCTGGGAGTAGATGTGCGTGTGTTGGTGTGTACGTACACGATGGATAAGCGTTACGAATGAAGAGAGGAGACAGTACGTATCAGCTGTTAGTACGTATGCACGTGTGTGTGTGTTTTGTTTACTTTCTACATTCTTTTCTTTCAGATGTTTTACAGTACGTACATGTACATGTATCCGATCTATATATATGCATGTATACATGTACTAATCATTGTTTTCTTTTATATATATCTCATTTATTTCATAATTATTACATTTGCAGTACTTATATACTATTTATAGATACATACATACATGTACCTAGGTCTAGGATAGGCTCGGGGGGCTCTGGCTCCAGTTCGCGGATTTTCGATTTTCGCGGGGGGCGCCGGTCCCCATTAACCGCGAAAAATAAGGGATCACTGTATATATAAACCATATATAAATACTCACCAGACCAATGATCATGGATTTTTCCTCAGCCTCTTTTCAGATTTCCTTGTGTTTCACACTGAATATTTCTGACCCCTTGGGCTCTCTGGCTTCCTGCCTACCTACCTGTGTGTAAGCAATTTTTAATTCATTAATAAACTCCCTGAAGTGCTTGTGTCTGCCTTGGCATCTGTGTTTGGGTCTGTCCTCTGTCTTTGCTTGAAACCGCCACAGTATCAGCCCAATGCTTTCGGTCACTGGGTATGTGCAGTCTCCATGGTAACCAGAAAATAATTTGGCATTGCTGAAGGTGATGCCGAGTTGATTAAGTTGCAATGTTTAAGGCATTATGGCATATATAACAGCAACAAAATGAAATTCAGGTTAATTTTGAGAAGCGGTTGACCTTACGAGTGACGGATGTAATATATTTCCAGGACGTGACTGTTTTAATAGTTTTGTGCACGTGATGTTGTAATGCTGCAGTAAAAGCGTGCCACTTTGATGAATACATAAGACAAGGTTCAAGGTTTGAGTTGCAGTTTAGTGACATTAAGGGCAAAAATTCAGGTTCTTGGTTATAGATGGAAAATACACTGAACAAAAATATAAACGCACCACTTTTGTTTTTGCTCCCATTTTTCATGAGCTGAACTCAAAGATCTAAAACTTTTTCTGTGTACACACAAGGTTTATTTCTCTCAAATATTGTTCACAAATCTGTCTAAATTTGTGTTAGTGAACACTTCTTCTTTGCTGAGATAATCCATCCACCTCACAGGTGTGGCATATCAAGATGCTGATTAGACAGCAGGATTTTTGCACAGGTGTGCCTTAGGCTGGCCACAATAAAAGGCCACTCCAAAATGTGCAGTTTTATCACACAGCACAATACCACAGATGTCACAAGTTTTGAGGGAATATGCAATTGGCATGCTGACTTCAGGAATCTCCACCAGAGCTTTTGCCTGTGAATTGAATGTTCATTTCTCTACCATAAGCCATCTCCAAAGCTGTTTCAGAGAATTCATGAAGAAGACTGTGCGAGGAAAATGGTGGTCACACCAAATACTGACTGGTTTGCTGACCCCCCTGGACCACCCAATACAGTAAAAGTGCACATTTTAGAGTGGCCTTTTATTGTGGCCAGCCTAAGTCACACCTGTGCAATAATCCTGCTGTCTAATCAGCATCTTGATATGCCACACCTGTGAGGTGGATGGATTATCTCAGCAAAGGACAAAGGAGAAGTGCTCACTAACACAGATTTAGACAAATTTATGAACAATATTTGAGAGAAATAGGCCTTTTGTGTACATAGAAAAAGTTTTAGATCTATGAGTTCAGCTCATGAAAAATGGGAGCAAAAAAAAAAGTGGTGCGTTTATATTTTTGTTCAGTGTATATCAGTTTAGGGTCACATTCTCTCAGGAATTTGAAATCATTTATGCAAAAATCTCTGCTTAAATTGGCTTCATCATTGACAGAGCAAGTCCAAATCTAACAAATTGGTGGGCAGTTTCAAAAACGAATATGAAAATTTGGTTGTAAAAAAAACTTGATCTCACTTTAGCAAAATAAATGGGCCTAAATAATACAAACTAATTGTAGCCCGTGTAGGTGGGCATAATTGATTACATTTTGGAGGCTAGATATTGAAAATTGAGTGAATGCAAGGTTTTTTCACAATGGTATGTATTTTTTTCACAAACTAAAACCTGATGGGGGTAGGGTTATAGTAAAAGTAATGATTTGACTTATCTAATATTAGAATAGACTTAGTTGTTGGGTAATGCTTTATTCACAACAGAAAAAGAAAGAGAATGGTGTATAATACATACAGATTTATGATAATATCAACTCTACATAAAGAATTATAAGTCAAATTCTTACCTAGAAGCCAAAAAATCCAAACAGAATAGTCCCAGGACGTCTTCTGAGGAACTGGCTGATATGACGTCATTGACTTTGAACTGAAATCACTGAAACTGATACTCATTCAAAAGGCCAGACCATAAGCTCTTCTTCTAAGGTTCAAAGTAAGCAAGTTCAATGAAAATTTGCAAGCAGCAACAGGATTAATATGGGTTTTCAAATTATTTGTCACTGAAAAAGGGTCATTTTTGCCCACTTTTTCAGCAAACATCATGCAAAAAAATCACACAAGGACAAGTGATACACATTTTTTGATGTTATATTCTGAAACTACACAATTTTTCCAATAAATTCAACACAAGACACTGCATGAAAGGTATACATTTATTCCACAATATTTTTTTTTTTTACAATGTCACAATAATGATATTCAAAGTTTCAACCTTGTCATAACAAAATCCTAGACTTATCAGAACTACATTCTTTTTTTAAAATTTTATTTACATTTTTTAAATGTATTTTATTTTATTTATTTATTTATTTGATTTTTTTTTTTACGTTTTTATTTTATTTTTTAATAATAAAAAATAAAAAAATAATAAAAAATGAATAAAATAACTAAAGTTTTTTTTTTAATTAAAAAAAAAAGTGAATAAAAATAAAATAAAAATAAATAAATAAATAAATAAATAAATAAATAAAAAAAAAAAAATAATAATAATAATAAAAGAACTACATTCTAAAAGGTTACTACAACAGAGTTCCTACACATTAGAAATTTCAAAATTACGTACTTTTTCCAGACCCTAATTTCAAGATGTTTTGGTAAAAAAAATTCCAACTAGTGTTTATATTTGGGATTTATGAGCCAGTCGTCAGAGAATTGACATCTACCCATTATGAGTTCTGCCTACAATCGTAAAAGGCATGTTGAATATCTCACTCACGAATATTAGTGGACATCACCTGTCCGTCAAAGCAGCAGTGAAACTTGATGACACCTGGGCGGGCCTTAAAATGGGTTAGAGGAGGATAAGAGCAGAAGGCTGGGCATTCAACTTGTCAATCTACCCAAATGTTTTCTGGGACATTTTAACTGTACTAGCAAACATCTTAAAAAAAACAGATCCATTCATTTCTCTTTTTTTTTTTTTTTTTTTTTTTTTTAGATATTCATGATTTTATGTTTTAGAATATAGAACAGTGGTAAAAGTCTTGGAAACATGAATATTTTTCCATACATTTGTTTCCATTTTCCAAACTTTTCCAGGCCTGGGAATGTATAAAAATCTGTTTTCCATACTTTCCATACTTGTGTAGGAATCCTGCTACAAAAATAAACCAGAATTTTGTAGAAGTCCCAACTTCTGAAAACACTTGAAAATCTGACATAACCTAAGCCATTTAAAAATCACAAATGCCGCGTTTCCACCACGTGGAATCGGCTCAACTCAACTCGGGTACCAGATACTATTCCTGGAGACCATTTCCATTGTTAGATACTACTGACTTTACAGTACCTGGACGTCAAAGCGATGCGGTGCATTACTTCTGTGTCGTCTGCTCAGAGAGTCGCTGATAAACTCGCTCATTGCGTGTTGTCTTGTCAAACTCATGCTGAATTTTTACGTCGGCCACCAAAGACTGAATCTCCTGACTGAATGGTGTAGTTTTGGGGGCTGTCATCATGTCGATTAACCTACCGCTATATTTACTGTAAACTTCTGCATCTGTTTTTTGTAAAACGGCGGGTCACAGAGACAACTCTCTGACCAATCAGTGGTCTGCAGTGTTTACACGTCACATTTTAGTATCTGGTGTCCAGTCCTGGAACCTCGGCGGAAGGGGATACCAAAAAACTAGTACTGGGTAACAGATTCCAGGTCCTTTTTTGTAATGGAAACGCAAAAAGGCAGAGTCGAGTCAAGCCAATACCGTGTAGTGGAAACACGGCAAAAGATGAACATAACCCTTTATTGGGCAAGTGAATATTTTTGGCAATTTCTGCAAACATCATCAGTGGTCTGCAGTGTTTACACATCACATTTTAATAATAATAATAATAATAATAATAATAATAATAATAATAATAATAATGGATTGGATTTTTATATAGCGCTTTTCTAGACACCCAGAGCGCTTTACATTATTGATCCATTATTCATTCACTCTCACATTCTCCCTCTGGTGGTGGTAAACTACATCTGTAGCTACGGTTGCCCTGGGACAGACTGACAGAAGCGTGGCTGCCAATTCGCGCCTACCAACCACCACCAAACATTCATACACATTCATACACCAGTGTGAGTGGCACTGGAGGCAAGGAGGGCAAAGTGTCTTGCCCAAGGACACAACAGCACATGGACAGAGCAAGATTCGAACTGCCATACCTTCGGTTATTGGACGACCCGCTCTACCACCTGAGCCATGGCTGCCCCCAAGTATCTGGTATCTAGTCCCCAGTCTTGGAACCTCAGCGGAGGTGACACCAAAAAACTAGAACCAGGTACCAGATTCCAGGTCCTTTTTCGTAATGGAAACGCAAAAAGGCAGAGTCGAGTCGAGCCAATACCGTGTAGTGGGAACGCGGCAAAAGATTAACATAACCCTTTATTGGGCAAGTGAACATTTTTGGTAATTTCTGCAAACATTATCAGTGGTCTGCAGTGTTTACACGTCACGTTTTAATAATAATAAGAATAAGAATAATGGATTGGATTTTTATATAGCGCTTTTCTAGACACCCAGAGCGCTTTACATTATTGATCCATTATTCATTCACTCTCACATTCTCCCTCTGGTGGTGGTAAACTACATCTGTAGCTACGGTTGCCCTGGGACAGACTGACAGAAGCGTGGCTGCCAATTCGCGCCTACCAACCACCACCAAACATTCATACACATTCATACACCAGTGTGAGTGGCACTGGAGGCAAGGAGGGCAAAGTGTCTTGCCCAAGGACACAACAGCACATGGACAGAGCAAGATTTGAACCGCCATACCTTCGGTTATGGACGACCCGCTCTACCACCTGAGCCATGGCTGCCCCCAAGTATCTAGTATCTAGTCCCCAGTCTTGGAACCTCAGCGGAGGTGACACCAAAAAACTAGAACCAGGTACCAGATTCCAGGTCCTTTTTCGTAATGGAAATGCAAAAAGGCCGAGTTGAGTCGAGTTGAGCTGGTACCACATAGTGGAAACGCAGCAAAACTCACATGGTCTCCACAGTGGTTTATTTATTTCTTTTTTTTTTACCCAGCTATATCTTTTTGGAAGGATGCTGATAATGTGTGGCTTCACTTATCTGATACTCTAAAAAGTATTTACCAGTCACCAAGTGACAACTCCAAAAACTGGGACTTCGTTTTATTTGATTTTGTGACATAAACATGGCAGATTTCTTGGTAAATTGGAAGTTCAGCCTTAATATTACACACCTGCATGAAATACATCCTTTTCATAGACGCCGTTGCTACAATCTGTATCATCTATGCACCACATTTTGATCTTGTGCTTTACTTTCCATCATCTCTAGAATATTTTTGCAGATTTATTTATTTTCTGTGTCTGTGCATCTATATCTCACCACCATTTCCATGCAAATAAACACCCTGCACATACTTGACTAACTGCACAAACAATTGTTTTTACTTCATCTCAATCTGCTCTTGTTTCAGTAGTGCCAAGCTGTAGTGTAACAACAATACGCCTGTACTTTTAAGAGCCGCCGGCACTTTACTTATACTACTTTCCTTTTTTTTTTTTTTTTTGACATCATAAGGCTTTACGCCTCTTGAGTATCTCTTTAATGTGTCAAAAAACTAGTCCTCAGGTAACTTCACCCCAGGAGCATTTGGTCTCTGTAGTCAGATATGCCACAGATCCTGTCAGAACAAGGAGTATAAGACTGAGGAGCAGATTCCTCTTCACTGGTGTGTCATTATTCCATTACAGCTACTGCAGTTTTAAAGGTAAAAAAAAAAAAATCTTCTCTTCTAAATAGCTGCCCACCCTGAAGTCTCAACTCGCATGTGTAAAGATGACTGACATTCTTATTAACAGCTGTTACAGTCAAAACATTGGGCTTTTGTTGGAAGCAGTCTGTAGCTTTGGGTGACAACAGCAGGTGTTTTTCTCAGAGTGACCTAAACACTGTTTAAAGTTGGTACGTTCAGGCAGCTCATAGATGTAAATGTACTCTGACTAAAGCAGGCAGGCCAGCACTGAGAAAGAAAAGTGCTTACTGCAAGAAATCACTGACCAAATAAAAACTAAATAAACAAAATGCGTGTATTTGTGCTCAGTCCAGTGCATAAATCTGCATATGTATTCAACATCCACCACGTACACAGACCTGGAACATATGTAAAATCCACCCATGTCACAAGCAATCAATGGAAATGTGCAAGAAAAGCAATGTTTGGTCTACTCCTAATGCTATTCTTTTTTGCAAGATGTTAGCGCTGCAAAAATTCAATTATGCGAAATAGCAAAAAGGGACATTTCATTCTTTCAAGATGAATTGAGTCAAAGAGCAGAAGTTTGCTTGTATTGTATTTGTGCAGTATGCAGAACCAACCTGCCAAAACTGCTTTTGTGTTGTCTTTGAAAGCCTCAGGCCAGCGTTTTCTGTCTGGTATCTTAATGTAAATTGGTTATCCAGGCATGTGAGTGTAAACTTAAGTGGACATGTTTTTTTTATATTGTACACAACTGCCTTCTCAATAGAAATGACACAGCGTTGCTTTGAGCAAACTGTTTTTGCACTATATTAGATTTCTGTTAATATAGTTGTATTCACCTTATTCTCATTACCTTATTTTTCATTAGTTATATGCATGCATATACAGGGTGGGGAAGCAAAATTTTCAATATTTTGAGGCAGGGATTGAAAGACAGTGTATGACCAATTAGTTTATTTAAAGTCATGACAATTTATTTGCCACAAGAAAATTGACATAATAGAAAATGTTTTTATTCTATGTGTCCTCCTTCTTTCTCAATAACTGCCTTCACACACTTCCTGAAACTTGCGAAAGTGTTCCTCAAATATTCGGGTGACAACTTCTCCCATTCTTCTTTAATAGTATCTTCCAGACTTTCTCGTAATAGTTTTGCTCATAGTCATTCTCTTCTTTCCATTATAAACAGTCTTTATGGACACTCCAACTATTTTTGAAATCTCCTTTGGTGTGACGAGTGCATTCAGCAAATCACACACTCTTTGATGTTTGCTTTCCTGATTACTCATATGGGCAAAAGTTTCTGAAAAGGTATGGATAATAGTGTTAGGTATGATTATGACATCAATATATGTTTGGTTTCAAAACAACTGACGTAGTGCCTGCTGAGAAAAAAAAACTAAATGTTCATTGTAAATTTTGCTTCCCCACCCTGTATATATATAAAACTGAGGGTTTTAGTTTGAAAGGCAATTTGCCGACTTCCTGTTGGAGTTAGCTCTCGACGCCCACTGGAACATTTGTAGTGCTCGATGTAACAAACATTTTGGCATTGGTTTCATTTGTCTCGGACATTCCTGCTGGCCGCTATGGTGGTTTCCGTGTTTTTTGACATAGGTGGCACTAGAGAGCCCATTTTGGCACCTACAGGATTAATTTTCACATTCTATCAAATTTTTCGCCGGACCTGACGTACGTGCCAAATTTGGTGAGTTTTCGACCATGCTTAGGGGGGTCAAAATCCAATTCAAAGCGGCGGCGAAAAAATAATTATAATAAAAAAACGAACGAAAAACAATAGGGGCCTTGCCTTCTGGCCTGCCCTCTCGGTTCGGTCCGTAAATACAGGGAAAAATTCATTTGGGAACTGACACAGAAGTATCACTGGGTCTTCTCATAAATAGCTCATAAAATGTCCATGCCTCTACATACACTGCTAGTTTAGTCTCTTTAACGGCTAATTTATTGGCTAAAATTATTGACCGGCTTCGATATTCACTGACTAATGATCCCACCGGTGTTACAAGCCCAGTGTCGGAAAGGACATAGAAATAGAAATAGAAAATGTTTTTTATTTTATGTGTCCTCCTTCTTTCTCAGTAACTGCCTTTAAATGCTTCCTGAAACTTGCGCAGGTGTTCCTCAAATATTCGGGTGACAACTTCTCCCATTCTTCTTTAATAGTATCTTCCAGACTTTCTGGTAATATTTTTGCTCATAGTCATTCTCTTCTTTCCATTATAAACAGTCTTTATGGACACTCCAAATATTTTTGAAATCTCCTTTGGTGTGACGAGTGCATTCAGCAAATCACACACTCTTTGACGTTTGCTTTCCTGATTACTCATATGGGCAAAAGTTTCTGAAAAGGTATGGATAATAGTGTTAGGTATGATTATGACATCAATATATGTTTGGTTTCAAAACAATTGACGTAGTGCCTGCTGAGAAAAAACAACTAAATGTTCATTGTAAATTTTGCTTCCCCACCCTGTATATATATAAAACTGAGGGTTTTAGTTTGAAAGGCAATTTGCCGACTTCCTGTTGGAGTTAGCTCTCGACGCCCACTGGAACATTTGTAGTGCTCGATGTAACGAACATTTTGGCATTGGTTTCATTAAATAAATTTTGTCCCCACCCTGTATATGTACCTATGATTATATGGATCTATATGCTTCAGGTTATTTAACGACTATACAAGAACTTCATCCTCCTGAGACCCAGGACAGTGAAAATTGTAGGTTTTTTACATTAAACAGTTGTCTTGATTGGAAACTGCATAATGGAACAGTTTTTTCAGATACATTTTTTAAAATTATGTATGTATGTATTAGGGATGTAACAATATGAAAATTTCATATCACGGTTGTTGTGACCAAAATTATCACGGTTATCATTATTATCGCGGTATTGTTGAAATTGTGCTCAAAATGTTCAAAAAGAACTCATACACACACTGAAATAATTTAACCAAGTTGTAAAATAAGTAAAGTTAAATAAATAAACAAATAATAATAATAATAATAATAATAATAATAATAATAATAATAATAATAATAATAATAATAATAGGCACAATGTACCTTCTGTTGGCAGAAACATTCAAATGTTTTAACCTTTAGTGGTCTGAGCCTATTTTGGCCATTTTTCAGTACTTTTGATTTTGCCTTTATATACTATATAAACAAATGTTTACTATACCCATGTTTGGTATCTTTTTTTTCAGCACAACTTCATTTGTATCATCTGCCAATTATTTTTTCCACTTTAACCTACTATATCAACATAAAAGGCCAGAAAACACACAAAAAAAATATAAAATCTGATTTGAAAAATTTATATACTTTACTGCATAAATAACATAAAGATGCTTAACAAACCTTTTCAAAGACTTTAAAAGTGAATATTGTTTCCAAATATTAGGTACAGAAAATAAAAATTGTAATAAATTAAAACTATACTCAAATATTTGACATAAAAGCATAGCTTTACATAGTTTTTTGTTATGTTTTTTTTTTCCCTAAAAGTGCGGTAATCAAACACGGTTATCATGATAATTAGAATTTAAACGGTAATACTAACCGTCTGCAATTTTACTGCGGTTTATCATTATACTGGTAATCGTGACATCTCTAGTATGCATGTATTTATGTATTTATTTATTTATTTATGGAATGTTCTTTGCAATGGACAGCATTTGTTAAGTAAAACTGTCAAACATTTGTCCCCTACAGAGGATTATCAGAATCAGAATCAGCTTTATTGGCCAAGTATGTGAACACATACAAGGAATTTGGCTTTGTTTTTTACATTGCTCACAACATACAGTTCCGACATGAACCCAGACAACATGTGGACCTAGACATAATATAGACAAACATTCGACTAGAGACAAGGACAACAATGGGTTGAGATTTACAGTGGATTTATGATGTAATATGTACAGAAAGTGCAAATTGGAATTTTTTATACAGTGAGTGGATGTGTGGATACAGTCTATTAAAAATATATGTTTATGTATATATTATTGTAGTGCAAATAGAGTTTTTTACATAGTGCAAAATAGACAGTTTTATAAAGAGTGCCAAATATAAGTTTTCTGTCTATTTTAGAAAGAATGCAGGTTTTGTGGCAATTTCCTTGTATTTTTACCCCGCCCCCTAAAGAGGAGGCAAGGAGTATTGTTTTTGGTTGTTTCCTTATTTAACACTCTAGCAGCAAAGCTATTGGTTGAATTCATACCAGATTGGTTTTTATAGATTGCCAGTGATCCAGAATAGATCTGATTAGATTTTGGGAAAAGTAGGTCAAAGTTCAAATTTTTTAGGAATTTTTTAAATCTTTTTTTTTCCTCATTTACTTATAATGAGTGAAATTTCAAAAGTCTTTAACAGCAAAACTATTGGTTGAATTCATACCAAATTGGGTTTATACATTAGCAGTGACCCAGAATAGATGTCATTACATTTTGGGAAAAATTGGTCAAATTTTAAATTAAAAAAAAAAAAAAAAAAATTCTCTTTTTTACTTATAATGGGCAAAATTTCAAATAGTAGCAGAAGTATTTGTTGAATTCATACTAAATTGTGTTTATAAATTGCCAGTGACCCAGAATAGATGTGTTTACATTTTGAAATAAACAGGTCAAAGTTAAAATATTTAATGATTTTTTTTTTTAGATCTTTTTCTTCCATTTACTTATAATGGGCAAAATTTCAAATGTCTATAAAAACCTCAGTTTTGTTTCAATTTACTTTAAACTTGACACATATATAGAGGCAATAGACATGATGACATCAGCTGGATCAATGCCAAAATAAGCTACAATACGTACAGGGGGCGGGGTTTGTTTTGCCTGGCACCACTTGTTTGTTTTTCTTTTTCTTTTTAACCCATAAAAACACCAAAACCTGCACTAGCGACCAGAACCATCTACTGATATAAATGTTTAATACCTGTTGATCCACTAATCCTATCAATACTTGTAAATAATTGGTGTAAAATACAGTTTGTCATCTTTTCATGGTCATCTGATACGACCCATTTGGACGCTCAGAGGCTCCGTAGTTACCGTGGAAACATCATCTTCTACAACATTGATTCACCAGTAAAACCCATGGAGTTGAATCAATGACAGTGGACGAAAATACTTGTTTTTATGTTCAGTTGATGATATATTTGCAGAAGTTTTAGTTTTTTCTGTTTTGATATGGTAACTTTTGAGTTTTTGTGAGGATCTAAATTAAATATATGAAATTAGATTTAGGAACATAAATGATTTACAGTAAAAAATGTATAATACAATAAGGATAATACTATAATAAATGGTGATAAATCACTTAAGAATAATTAAATATGGAGAAAAACTCATTTGTGCACTGACACAAAAGTAGCGCTGGGTCTTTATGGGTTAAAATTGATTTCTTACAATTGTTTCAAAACTATAACTTGTTAGATATTAGATAGTGCATGAGATATTCTGTTTAGTTTTAGTCATTTTTTGGCTGGCTGCTTTAATATTACAGGGGACAAAAGTAGACACATTCCATTAAATATTCCCTACAGTATTTTATTCATTTGCACTTACAAAAAGAACATCTCTTAGTATTGATTTTAGATTTCTACTTTTTGTAAAGGCAAGACTTACACTGAGTAAATAGATGAAAATTATCTGACGCTGGTTGTTTTATTTGTAAACTTTTTAGCATTGGCTGTGGTTTTTCAGAACAGAACACCTTGAACGAAGTACATGAGCCGCGTTATTGATGCTGTTTCAATTGACTTCAAACTTGACACATACATAGAGGCAATGGACATGATGACATCAGCTGGATCGATGCCAAAATAAGCTACAATACGTACAGGGGGCGGGGTTTGTTTTGCCTGGCACCACTTGTTTGTTTTTGTTTTTCTTTTTAACCCATAAAAACACCAAAACCTGCACTAGCGACCAGAACCATCTACTGATATAAATGTTTAATACCTGTTGATCCACTAATCCTCTCAATACTTGTAAATAATTGGTGTAAAATACAGTTTGTCATCTTTTCATGGTCATCTGATACGACCCATTTGGACGTTCAGAGGCTCCGTTACCGTGGAAACATCATCTTCTACAACATTGATTCACCAGTAAAACCCATGGAGTTGAATCAATGACAGTGGACGAAAATACTTGTTTTTATGTTCAGTTGATGATATATTTGCAGAAGTTTTAGTTTTTTCTGTTTTGATATGATAACTTTTGAGTTTTTGTGAGGATCTAAATTAAATATATGAAATTAGATTTAGGAAAATACATGATTTACAGTGAAAAATGCAAAATACAATAAGGATAATACTATAATAAATGGTGATAAATCACTTAAGAAAAGTTTAATATACAGAAAAATTCATTTGGGAACTGACACAAAAGTAGCGCTGGGTCTTTATGGGTTAAAATTGATTTCTTCCAATTGTTTCAAAATTATAGCTTGTTAGATATTAGATAATACATGAGATATTCTGTTTTTACATAGGTTGTTTTACATAGGTTGACTGGTCCGGTAAATTACTGTATGTTGTCACTGTATAATGTAACTGTATGTTGTAACTATGTGTTGTGCTGCCTCTTGGCCAGGACTCCCTTGGAAAAGAGGTTCTTAATCTCAATGGGATTTTCTTCCTGGTTAAATAAAGGTTAAATAAATAAATAAAAATATTCTATTTAATTTTAGTCATTTTTTGGCTGGCTGCTTTAATATTACAAGGGACAAAAGTAGACACGTTCCATTAAATATTCCCTACAGTATTTTATTCATTTGCACTTACAAAAAGAACATCTCTTAGTATTGATTTTAGATTTCTACTTTTTGTAAAGGCAAGACTTACACTGAGTAAATAGATGAAAATTATCTGACGCTGGTTGTTTTATTTGTAAACTGTTTAGCATTGGCTGTGGTTTTTCAGAACAGAACACCTTGAACGAAGTACACGAGCCGCGTTATCGATGCTGTTTCAACTGACTTCAAACTTGACACATACATAGAGGCAATGGACATGATGACATCAGCTGGATCGATGCCAAAATAAGCTACAATACGTACAGGGGGCGGGGTTTGTTTTGCCTGGCACCACTTGTTCGTTTTTCTTTTTCTTTTTAACCCATAAAAACACCCAAACCTGCACTAGCGACCAGAACCATCTACTGATATAAATGTTTAATACCTGTTGATCCACTAATCCTATCAATACTTGTAAATTATTGGTGTAAAATACAGTTTGTCGTCTTTTCATGGTCATCCGATACGACCCATTTGGACGTTCAGAGGCTCCGTAGTTACCGTGGAAACATCATCTTCTACAACATTGATTCACCAGTAAAACCCATGGAGTTGAATCAATGACAGTGGACGAAAATACTTGTTTTTATGTTCAGTTGATGATATATTTGCAGAAGTTTTAGTTTTTTCTGTTTTGATATGATAACTTTTGAGTTTTTGTGAGGATCTAAATTAAATATATGAAATGAGATTTAGGAAAATACATGATTTACAGTGAAAAATGCAAAATACAATAAGGATAATACTATAATAAATGGTGATAAATCACTTAAGAAAAGTTTAATATACAGAAAAATTCATTTGGGAACTGACACAAAAGTAGCGCTGGGTCTTTATGGGTTAAAATTGATTTCTTACAATTGTTTCAAAATTATAGCTTGTTAGATATTAGATAATACATGAGATATTCTGTTTTTACATAGGTTGTTTTACATAGGTTGACTGGTCCGGTAAATTACTGTATGTTGTCACTGTATAATGTAACTGTATGTTGTAACTATGTGTTGTGCTGCCTCTTGGCCAGGACTCCCTTGGAAAAGAGGTTCTTAATCTCAATGGGATTTTCTTCCTGGTTAAATAAAGGTTAAAGAAATAAATAAAAATATTCTATTTAATTTTAGTCATTTTTTGGCTGGCTGCTTTAATATTACAAGGGACAAAAGTAGACACGTTCCATTAAATATTCCCTACAGTATTTTATTCATTTGCACTTACAAAAAGAACATCTCTTAGTATTGATTTTAGATTTCTACTTTTTGTAAAGGCAAGACTTACACTGAGTAAATAGATGAAAATTATCTGACGCTGGTTGTTTTATTTGTAAACTTTTTAGCATTGGCTGTGGTTTTTCAGAACAGAACACCTTGAACGAAGTACACGAGCCGCGTTATCGATGCTGTTTCAATTGACTTCAAACTTGACACATACATAGAGGCAATGGACATGATGACATCAGCTGGATCGATGCCAAAATAAGCTACAATACGTACAGGGGGCGGGGTTTGTTTTGCCTGGCACCACTTGTTTGTTTTTCTTTTTCTTTTTAACCCATAAAAACACCAAAACCTGCACTAGCGACCAGAACCATCTACTGATATAAATGTTTAATACCTGTTGATCCACTAATCCTATCAATACTTGTAAATTATTGGTGTAAAATACAGTTTGTCGTCTTTTCATGGTCATCCGATACGACCCATTTGGACGTTCAGAGGCTCCGTAGTTACCGTGGAAACATCATCTTCTACAACATTGATTCACCAGTAAAACCCATGGAGTTGAATCAATGACAGTGGACGAAAATACTTGTTTTTATGTTCAGTTGATGATATATTTGCAGAAGTTTTAGTTTTTTCTGTTTTGATATGATAACTTTTGAGTTTTTGTGAGGATCTAAATTAAATATATGAAATTAGATTTAGGAAAATACATGATTTACAGTGAAAAATGCAAAATACAATAAGGATAATACTATAATAAATGGTGATAAATCACTTAAGAAAAGTTTAATATACAGAAAAATTCATTTGGGAACTGACACAAAAGTAGCGCTGGGTCTTTATGGGTTAAAATTGATTTCTTCCAATTGTTTCAAAATTATAGCTTGTTAGATATTAGATAATACATGAGATATTCTGTTTTTACATAGGTTGTTGTACATAGGTTGACTGGTCCGGTAAATTACTGTATGTTGTCACTGTATAATGTAACTGTATGTTGTAACTATGTGTTGTGCTGCCTCTTGGCCAGGACTCCCTTGGAAAAGAGGTTCTTAATCTCAATGGGATTTTCTTCCTGGTTAAATAAAGGTTAAATAAATAAATAAAAATATTCTATTTAATTTTAGTCATTTTTTGGCTGGCTGCTTTAATATTACAAGGGACAAAAGTAGACACGTTCCATTAAATATTCCCTACAGTATTTTATTCATTTGCACTTACAAAAAGAACATCTCTTAGTATTGATTTTAGATTTCTACTTTTTGTAAAGGCAAGACTTACACTGAGTAAATAGATGAAAATTATCTGACGCTGGTTGTTTTATTTGTAAACTGTTTAGCATTGGCTGTGGTTTTTCAGAACAGAACACCTTGAACGAAGTACACGAGCCGCGTTATCGATGCCGTTTTGGGCACAATGAAAAAGTAATTCCACAGTCAGTCAATGACTAAAATTCAGAAGAAAAGGGGAAAACAAAAGTATTCCAGTGCGCTCTGTATTATTTTCGAAGACAACTGGGGAACTCAAGGGCACTCCTCAGCGGTGTAATGCAAGAGAAATGGTATTTTCTCACCCTCGTCTTTCTCCTTATGATTCCGTTTAAATAATTGAAAGCTGAGCAAAGCTGGGCAATTCTGTCCCACTGAATGAGAGAAAATTCTTCTGTGGGCTCCTGCAGTGAGACTGTTGGAAAAAGCCAAAACAGCTTAGATTTGTAATATCTCTACTGTTATGTGGCGCCTTGCCATTGTAGTATTGCTGATCCCCAGAGCTTTGCAAAGAGAAAGCCATTGCTGAGGCATTCTGCTGGTTTCTGACATCTACACCATTTTACACCATGGGATTTAGGTCTCACCAACAACTGGATTGATCATAGTCCCTATTGCTCTGTTAAGTCAGTCTGAACATTTTTCCATTGGAAATTCAATGCATCAGTTGATCTGGTGAAGTTTTCTTGTCATGCACTTATTACCTCTAGACCAGGGGTGTCAAACTCATGTTAGTTCAGGGGCCACATTCAGACTAATATGATCTAAAGTGGGCCGGACCAGTAAAATAATATAAATAATAAGATAAGAACTGATAAATAATATCAACTCTAAAGTTTTATCTATATTTTTGTGTGAAAAAAGTACAATTCCATAATGAAAATGTTTACATCTACGAACTGTACTTGAACATAACATGAACAAATATAAACAACCTGAAAATTCTGAAGAGAAATAAGTGCAATTTTAACAATATTACACCTAAGTTTATTATTTATACATAATAATGACAACTCCAAGTTTTTTCTGTATTATTGCAATAAAAAAACATGAAATTATGAACATATTTATATTTACAAACTGTCCTAACAAAAAGATGGAAATAACCTAAAAAACAAACAAACAAACAGGAGAAATAAGTGCACTTTTAACAATATTACACCTAAGTTTATCATTTATACATAATAACCTGTAAATAATGGCAACTCCAAGTTTTTCTGTATTATTGTAATAAAAAACATTAAATTATGAACATATTTACATTTACAAACTATTCTAACAAAAAAGATGTAAATAACCTAAAAAACAAACAAACAAAATAAATAAGTGCAATTTTAACAATATTACACCTAAGTTTATCATTTATACATAATAACCTGCAAATAATGACAACTCCAAGTTTTTTCTGTATTATTGCAATAAAAAAACATGAAATTATGAACACATTTACATTTACAAACTATCCTAACAAAAAACGATGTAAATAACCTAAAAAACAAACAAACAAGAGAAATAGGTGGAATTTTAACAATATTACATCTTAGTTTATCATTTATGCATAATAACCTGTAAATAATGATGACAACTCCAAGTTTTTTCTGTGTTATTGCAATAAAAAACATTAAATTATGAACATATTTACATTTACAAACTATCCTAACAAAAAAGATGTAAATAACCTAAAAAAACCCCAAACAAACAAGAGAAATAAGTGCAATTTTAACAATGTTACATCTTAGTTTATCATTTATGCATAATAACCTGTAAAAAATGACAACTCCAAGTTTTTCTGTATTATTGCAATAAAAAACATTAAATTATGAACATATTTACATTTACAAACTATCCTAACAAAAAAGATGTAAATAACCTAAAAAAAACAAGAGAAGTAAGTGCAATTTTAACAATATTACACCTAAGTTTATCATTTATACATAATAACCTGTAAATAATGACAACTCCAAGTTTTTTCTGTATTATTGCAATAAAAAAACATGAAATTATGAACATATTTATATTTACAAACTGTCCTAACAAAAAGATGTAAATAACCTAAAAAACAAACAAACAAACAAACAAACAGGAGAAATAAGTGCACTTTTAACAATATTACACCTAAGTTTATCATTTATACATAATAACCTGTAAATAATGACAACTCCAAGTTTTTCTGTATTATTGTAATAAAAAAATTAAATTATGAACATATTTACATTTACAAACTATTCTAACAAAAAAGATGTAAATAACCTAAAAAAACAAACAAACAAGAGAAATAGGTGGAATTTTAACAATATTACATCTTAGTTTATCATTTATACATAATAACCTGTAAATAATGACAACTCCAAGTTTTTCTGTATTATTGTAATAAAAAACATTAAATTATGAACATATTCATATTTACAAACTATCCTAACAAAAAAGATGTAAATAACCTAAAAAAACAAACAAACAAGAGAAATAGGTGGAATTTTAACAATATTACATCTTAGTTTATCATTTATACATAATAACCTGCAAATAATGACAACTCCAAGTTTTTTCTGTATTATTGCAATAAAAAAACATGAAATTATGAACACATTTACATTTACAAACTATCCTAACAAAAAACGATGTAAATAACCTAAAAAACAAACAAACAAGAGAAATAGGTGGAATTTTAACAATATTACATCTTAGTTTATCATTTATGCATAATAACCTGTAAATAATGATGACAACTCCAAGTTTTTTCTGTGTTATTGCAATAAAAAACATTAAATTATGAACATATTTACATTTACAAACTATCCTAACAAAAAAGATGTAAATAACCTAAAAAAACCCCAAACAAACAAGAGAAATAAGTGCAATTTTAACAATGTTACATCTTAGTTTATCATTTATGCATAATAACCTGTAAAAAATGACAACTCCAAGTTTTTCTGTATTATTGCAATAAAAAACATTAAATTATGAACATATTTACATTTACAAACTATCCTAACAAAAAAGATGTAAATAACCTAAAAAAACCAAGAGAAGTAAGTGCAATTTTAACAATATTACACCTAAGTTTATCATTTATACATAATAACCTGTAAATAATGACAACTCCAAGTTTTTTCTGTATTATTGCAATAAAAAACATGAAATTATGAACATATTTATATTTACAAACTGTCCTAACAAAAAGATGTAAATAACCTAAAAAACAAACAAACAAACAAACAAACAGGAGAAATAAGTGCACTTTTAACAATATTACACCTAAGTTTATCATTTATACATAATAACCTGTAAATAATGACAACTCCAAGTTTTTCTGTATTATTGTAATAAAAAACATTAAATTATGAACATATTCATATTTACAAACTATCCTAACAAAAAAGATGTAAATAACCTAAAAAAACAAACAAACAAGAGAAATAGGTGGAATTTTAACAATATTACATCTTAGTTTATCATTTATACATAATAACCTGCAAATAATGACAACTCCAAGTTTTTTCTGTATTATTGCAATAAAAAAACATGAAATTATGAACACATTTACATTTACAAACTATCCTAACAAAAAACGATGTAAATAACCTAAAAAACAAACAAACAAGAGAAATAGGTGGAATTTTAACAATATTACATCTTAGTTTATCATTTATACATAATAACCTGTAAATAATGATGACAACTCCAAGTTTTTTCTGTGTTATTGCAATAAAAAACATTAAATTATGAACATATTTACATTTACAAACTATCCTAACAAAAAAGATGTAAATAACCTAAAAAAAAACCCAAACAAACAAGAGAAATAAGTGCAATTTTAACAATGTTACATCTTAGTTTATCATTTATGCATAATAACCTGTAAAAAATGACAACTCCAAGTTTTTCTGTATTATTGCAATAAAAAACATTGAATTATGAACATATTCATATTTACAAACTATCCTAACAAAAAAGATGTAAATAACCTAAAAAAAACAAGAGAAGTAAGTGCAATTTTAACAATATTACGCCTAAGTTTATTATTTATACATAATAATGACAACTCCAAGTTTTTCTGTATTATTGCAATAAAAAAACATTAAATTATGAACATATTTATATTTACAAACTATCCTAACAAAAAAGATGTAAATAACCTAAAAAAACAAACAAACAAGAGAAATAGGTGAAATTTTAACAATATTACATCTTAGTTTATCATTTATACATAATAACCTGTAAATAATGACAACTCCAAGTTTTTTACTGTTATTGCAATAAAAAAACATGAAATTATGAACATATTTACATTTACAAACTATCCTAACAAAAAAGATGTAAATAACCTAAAAAAAAAAACCCAAACAAACAAGAGAAATAAGTGCAATTTTAACAATATTACGTCTAAGTTTATCATTTATACATAATAACCTGTAAAAAATGACAACTCCAAGTTTTTCTGTATTACTGCAATAAAAAACATTAAATTATGAACATATTCATATTTACAAACTATCCTAACAAAAAAGATGTAAATAACCTAAAAAAAACAAGAGAAGTAAGTGCAATTTTAACAATATTACGCCTAAGTTTATTATTTATACATAATAATGACAACTCCAAGTTTTTCTGTATTATTGCAATAAAAAAACATTAAATTATGAACATATTTATATTTACAAACTATCCTAACAAAAAAGATGTAAATAACCTAAAAAAACAAACAAACAAGAGAAATAGGTGGAATTTTAACAATATTACATCTTAGTTTATCATTTATACATAATAACCTGTAAATAATGACAACTCCAAGTTTTTTCTGTTATTGCAATAAAAAAACATGAAATTATGAACATATTTACATTTACAAACTATCCTAACAAAAAAGATGTAAATAACCTAAAAAAAAAAACCCAAACAAACAAGAGAAATAAGTGCAATTTTAACAATATTACGTCTAAGTTTATCATTTATACATAATAACCTGCAAATAATGACAACTCCAATTTTTTTTTCTGTATTATTGCAATAAAAAAAAAACAACATTAAATTAACATATTTACATTTACAAACTATCCTAATAAAAAAGACGCAAATAACCTAAAAAAACAAACAAGACAAATAAGTGCAATTTCAACAACATTATTCTTAGTTTATCATTTATACATGTGCATCACAATTTACAGATTACAGCAGATCTACAAATAGTTAGGCAGAATATTGATACAATTCAGGTTATTTACATTTTTTATCTATAATTGTAAACATTTTTGTGTAATTTTCCTTTTTTTACACTAAAACAAAGAAGAAATTTGGTGGTTTTCATTATTTATAGGTTATTATGATAGTATTTTACTGGTCTGACACACTTTAGATTGAACTGACCTAAAATGATTTTTAACATCCTTAATATTTTCGGTGTAAATTTGCATTTCACAAATTCATTCCAGGGGCCGGACTGGACCTTTTGGCGGGGCGGATTGGGCCCCCGGGCCACATGTTTGACACCTGTGCTCTAGACACAATGACTGACTGCCTCATCATTTCATTGCTGTTCTTTTGGAATTTGCTTCATGCTACACAGTAAAATCCATGCGATAATTAATACAATAATTACAGTCTGTCAAGTTTAAGTGATTTTAAATACGACTTTTCTTTTCGGAGAACAGCTTGTAATTATCATCAGTCAGTTTGTCGTCTTTTCAGCTCTTATAAATATGCACCGCCAATATATGGGACAAAGTGGATCGTAATAATGATAGGATTTTTAATGCAACTCTTTAGGATTGTGCTGAATGTTTGAACACACTCCAGTTGGAATACGTCCCTGTGATTAGGCACAGCTGTGTTTGGGGAGTTATTTATTTCTGGAGAATGAGCCATTGGGTGAATCACACACTTCTGTCAACGCTATAGGGGTTCATTGGCAGCAAAATACTAACGTCTATTGTTACTACACTCATTTCACAACCTATTTGCCAGAATGAAACGGGGCCATTGAATAATTTCTACAAACCATTTCTGAATATACCAAAGTTTTCCTAAACTCATCCAACTTACTTTTATTTCCTAAAACTAAAAACAGGAGTTTTAGGAAATAAAAGTAAGTAGGATTAGTTTAGGACTCTGTGTCTGGGGATCAGGTCGTCGAGCCCCCTGCCGTCGACTGCCACCCAATCCACATTGCACCCGGACCCTATGGCTCCCTCGGTGGGTGGTGAGTCCACCGAAGGCTAACATGAAAAACAGGAGTAAGAGCTGGAGGAGGAAGTCTGGGCATCCCTGCTTAGACTGTTGCCGTCGTGACCCGGCCCCAAATAAGCGGCAGATAATGGATGGATAAAAACAGGAGTGTAGTTTTTTCTTTTCTTGTCTTTTTGTACTTCTGCGAATTACTCCAACCACTACCTGTTGAGGAAAAACCAGCAACTTCTGGGAACTGGGTTAGTTAAAACACCAGGGGCCTCATGTATAAAGCGTGCGTATGCACAAAAACCTGGCGTACGCCCTTTTCCACGCTCACGTTCAGATGTATAAAGACTGAAATGATCGTGGAAATGTGCGGTCCTTCACGCCAAGTCCATAGCTGGCGTACGCATGTTTCTAGTGCTTTGGAACCTTTGGCGACGCTTCGAGGTGACACTGAGAAACTGTTAATGTGAAAAAGGTAATTCCTCCGATTGATGGGCACATCGGAGATACACAGATGAACAATGAACACACCGGCACGTCATCCTACTGTCAGAGCAGCACATCTACCACCAGAACCAATTAGACCCTGTATCCAACAATGCCAATCCTGCCTGGGAGGACATTAAGCAACAACCATATAAAGAGACAAGGACACAAAATTCATTGGTTGGTTGATTTAATGTAGTGTTCATGTCTGTGAGAACACTTATTGGTCGGTCCAGTCGCTCACTGACTCCGCCGATTGTCCTCACGATGTCCTAATGTGACTCGGGTCAGCACGGACCCATGCCAGTGTTCTGGACACCGGCCGGACGGGCACCAGCAGTGGGCTGTGGCGGACCGGAGGACCGGCTAACGCTGGGGAGTCAACAGGAAGCCTCTGTGACAGAAGGATGATACTGCGTCTGACCGTCTGCTGTCTCATTGTTGGAAAATAATAATTTGAGTGATTAAACATGAGTCAAAGTCTTTGATTTCTTCTTTGATATCCTGACATGATCACGCATGAACCTTTATCTTGTTTGACTGTGATCAGACTGTGTATGACCCATAGAATGAACTAATGTGTGAGATACACAAATACTAAATATATATTTATCTTGGGGGTGATCCACGTCAGCCCTGTGAGAAAAGTGTCACTCACAATATCGTCAACTTTTTGCTCAAATAGTCTCAGTTCGTCTCTTTTCTCCTTCCACCTGTTTCATCCTCCGCTTCGCGTCCACCTTGACGTCATCATCTGATCCTGCAGACAGGGGAATCCCAGAGGGAATCCCACCTGAAGACCCTGTTTATACTGATTTGCATATTTAAATGTGGGTGTGGAGAGGGAGGAGTCAGGTACTCCAACATATGCGCTCAATTCCAGCTGATTGGGATGAATAAAGGAAGTGTACTTGGATTCGGGCGTATGCTCAGTTTCATACATCTGGATTTTTTTGTGCGTTCGGACTTTTCTGGATTTGGGCGTACACCAGGTTTCAGTATGAAATCCACGCAAGTCTTTATACATGAGGCCCCAGAACTTTAATATACATGATTTGGGAATTATTATTACCCCGCCCATGTAGGGGGTATTGTTTTTTGTTTGGTTTGTTTCTTTGATTGTTAACACTTTATCAGCAAAACTATTGGTTGAATTCATGCCAAATTGGGTTTACAGATTGCCAGTGACCCAGAATAGATGTGCTTACATTTTGGGAAAAGTAAGTTAAAGTTCAAGATTTTTAGCAATTTTTAAAATCTTTTTTTTCCCCTTTTACTTATAATAGGAGAAATTTCAAATATCTGTGGCAGCAAATCTATAGGTTTAATTCCTTCCAAATTGGGTTTATAGATTGCCAGTAACTCAGAATAGATGTGCTTACATTTTGGGATAAGTAAGTGAAGTGTTCAAATTTTTTATGAATTTTTTTGAGTCTTTTTATTCCCTATTTAATTACAATAGGAAAAATTTCAAATGTCTGTAGCAGCAAAACTATTAGTTGAATTCCTACCAGTTTGGGTTTATAGATTGTTAGTGACTCAGAATAGATGTGGTTACATTTTGGGATAAGTAAGTGAAAATCAAAAATTTTAATGAATTTTTTGAGTCTTTTTTTCCCCCCATTTACTCACAATGGGAGCAATTTCAATGCCTGTAGCAGCAAAACTATTGGTTGAATTCATACCAAATTGGGTTTATAGATTGCTAGTGACTCAGAATAGATGTGGTTACATTTTGGGATAAGTAAGTGAAAGTCAAAATGTTTTTGAATTTTTTGAGTCTTTTTGTTCCCCACTTACTTACAATGGGAACAATTTCAAATGTCTGTAGCAGCAAAAGTATTTGTTGAATTCATACTAAATTGTGTTTATAAATTGCCAGTGACCCAGAATAGATGTGGCTGCATGTTGGAATAAACAGGTCAAAGTTAAAATTTTTTATGATTTTTTTTTTTTTTTTAGATCATTTTTCTCCCATTTACTTATAATGGGCAAAATTTCAAATGTCTATAAAAACATTAATTTTGTTTCAATTTACTTCAAACTTGGCACATATATAGAGGCATTTGATATGCTGACATCAGCTGGATTGATACCAAAATAAGCAACAATACGTGCGAGGGGCGGGGTTTGTTGTGCCCGACACCACTTGTTTGTTTTCATTTTTCTTTTTAACCCATAAAAACACCCAAACCTCCACTAGCAACCAGAACCATCTACTAATATAAATGTTTAATACCTGTTGATCCACTAATCCTATTAATCCATGTAAATAATTGGTGTAAAATACAGTTTGTCATCTTTTCATGGTCATCAGATATGACCCATTTGGACATTCAGCGGCTCTGTAGTTACCATGGAAACAGTCATCTTCTACAACATTGATTCACCAGTAAAACCCCTGGAGTTGGATCAATGAAAGTGGACGAGGATACTTGTTTTTATGTTCAGTTGATGATATATTAGCTGAAGTTTCAGTTTTCTCTGTTTTGATATAATAACGTTTGAGTCAGGGTTATTATCGTTAATGAAAACTAACGAAATGACGAAAACTAGAATTGTAAAAACATTTTCGTTAACTGAAATAAATAAAAACTATAATTAAAAGAAAAAAAAGCATAATTAACTGAAACTGTATTGTGTGCTTACAAAACTAACTAAAACAGATAAAAATTATGGATAAAATTCCCTTCGTTTTCGTCTTTGTCGATGTCGGATTGATATGAAATCGATTTATTTCATTCAAGCAATTTTAGCTAGTGGCGCCATATGATATTTAACGGTCCGGCACTTCACGCCACTTGTTTTTTAGAGTCGTCTATTCATCCCCACTTGACCTGGAAACATGGAGACTAAAGTTGGGAGAAAGCAGCAGAGTCCTGTACGGGATTTATTTGAATTCGATGCGAAAAAGATAAAAGATATAATAAAACTAAACTAAAACTACGCATTTAGAAAAGAACAAAAACTAATAAAAACTAACAACCTGCTCTAAAAACTAATTAAAACTAACTGAATTAGAGAAAAAAAAAAGTCCAAACTAAATAAAACTAAACTATAATGAAAAATCCAAAACTATTATAACCTTGGTTTGAGTTTTTGTGAGGTTCTAAATCAAATATATGAAATTCGATTTAGGAAAATACATGATTTACAGTGAAAAATGCAAAATACACTGGATAATAGACATGATGACATCAGCTGAATCGATGCCAAAATAAGCTACAATACATGCAAGGGGCGGGGCTTGTCGTGTCTGGCACCACTTGTTGATATGAGATATGTTTGTGGTTCAGAAACATGGACGTGATACATTGCTGTGGTCTGCAAATGAAACATTCATTTGAGTGTGTCGTCATTCAGGCAGAACAAACATGCCAAATGGTTTCATGTAAGAGAGAAGGCACTTGAGGGGAAAGGTCTATGGCCACAGTCTAATTCCACTCCCACAGGACTAATACACCTTCACAGGACAGTGAGCAAAGGCCAGGACAGTCAGACCTCAGCAGGACAGCCTTTGACATCATTAATGCTTGTCCTTTCCGACGCTGGGCTTGTAATACAGGCGGGATCATTAGTCAGTGAATATCGAAGCCGGGCAATAATTTCAGTCAATAAATTAGCCGTTAAAGAGACTAAACTAGCAGTGTACAGGGTGGGGAAGCAAAATTTACAATGAGCATTTAGTTGTTTTTTCTCAGCAGGCACTACGTCAATTGTTTTGAAACCAAACATATATTGATGTCATAATCATACCTAACACTATTATCCATACCTTTTCAGAAACTTTTGCCCATAGGAGTAATCAGGAAAGCAAACGTCAAAGAGTGTGTGATTTGCTGAATGCACTCGTCACACCAAAGGAGATTTCAAAAATAGTTGGAGTGTCCATAAAGACTGTTTATAATGGAAAGAAGAGAATGACTATGAGCAAAACTATTACGAGAAAGTCTGGAAGATACTATTAAAGAAGAATGGGAGAAGTTGTCACCCGAATATTTGAGGAACACTTGCGCAAGTTTCAGGAAGCGTGTGAAGGCAGTTATTGAGAAAGGAGGAGGACACATAGCATAAAAAAATTTCTATTATGTCAGTTTTCTTGTGGCAAATAAATTCTCATGACTTTCAATAAACTAATTGGTCATACACTGTCTTTCAATCCCTGCCTCAAAATATTGTAAATTTTGCTTCCCCACCCTGTATGTAGAGATGTGGACATTTTATGAGCTATTTATGAGAAGACCCAGTGATACTTCTGTGTCAGTTCCCAAATGAATTTTTCTCTGTATTTATGGACCGAGCCGAGAGGGCGAGGCCCCTATTGTTTTTCGTTCATTTTTTATTATTATTATTTTTTCGCCGCCACTTTGAATTGGAGTTTGACCCCCCTAAGCATGGTCGAAAACTCACCAAATTTGGCACGTACGTCAGGTCCGGCGAAAAATTTGATAGAATGCGAAAATTAATCCTGTAGGTGCCAAAATGGGCTCTCTAGTGCCACCTATGTCAAAAAACACGGAAACCACCATAGCGGCCAGCAGGAATGTCCGAGAGACATGAAACCAATGCCAAAATGTTTGCTACATCGAGCACTACAAATGTTCCACTGGGCATCGAGAGCTAACTCCAACAGGAGGTCAGCAAATTGCCTTTCAAACTAAAACCCTCAGTTTTATATATATATTTACAGACCTGATCAAAATCTTAAGACCAGCTGAAAAATAGCTAGGATTTACCTTTTGCACATTTGGATCTTAATGAGGTTTTAAGTAGAGCTACAATATACAAAAGCAAGAAGAGGGAGTGAGACAAAAAGCACTTTGAAAAAGTAATTTATTGAAAACAACAAGTAAACTGAAATAGGCTGTTTATCAGCTGATCAAAAGTTTAAGACCACAGGCTATAAAAGCCAAAATCTGCTCAAAATTCTCATTTTCTGTCGGGCATTCACACGGTCATGCCCTCCTGATGGCTAAAGCTAAGAAGCTTTCTCTTCTTGAACGTGGTCGGATCGTCGAGCTGCATAAGCGAGGCCTCTCGCAGCGTGCCATTGCTGCTGAGGTTGGACGCAGTAAGACAGTCATTCTAAATTTTTTGACAGATCCTGAGCATTATGGAACAAAAAAGTCAAGTGGTAGACCCAAAAAATGACACCTGCGCTGAGCCGGAGGATCCGACTGACTGTCCGTCAAGACACAGGGCGGTCCTCGACCCAAATTAAGGCCCTTACTGGTGCCGACTGCAGCGCAATAACCATCAGACGGCATCTGCGGGAAAAGGGTTTCAAAAACAAAAAACGAATTCAAAGACCTCGTCTCCTACAACGCCACAAAACTGCCCGTTTAGACTTTGCCAGGGAGCATCAAACATGGGACACTGAAAGGTGGAAAAAAGTTTTATTCTCTGATGAGAAAAAATGTAACCTTGACGGTCCAGATGGCTTCCAACGTTACTGGCATGACAAGGAGATCCCACCTGAGATGTTTTCTACCCGGCACAGTGGAGGGGGGTCCATCATGATCTGGGGTGCTTTTTCATTCAGTGGAACACTGGAGCTTCAGGTGGTGCAGGGTCGTCAAATGGCGGCTGGTTACGTGCAGATGTTGCAGCGGGCATCCCTCATGACTGAGGGCCCTCGTCTGTGTGGTAACAGCTGGGTTTAAAAACAGGACAACGCTGCAGTTCACAATGCTCGCTTGACGAAGGACTTCTTCAGGGAGAATAACATCACTGTTTTGGACCATCCCGCATGTTCCCCTGATTTAAATCCCATAGAGAACATTTGGGGATGGATGGCAAGGGAAGTTTATAAAAATGGCCATCAGTTCCAGACAGTTGATGCCCTTCGAGAAGCCATCTTCACCACTTGGAGCAATGTTCCCACCAGCCTTCTGGAAACACTCGCATCAAGCATGCCCAAACGAATTTTGAAGTGATTAACAAGAACGGTGGAGCTACTCATTACTGAGTCCTACTGAGAACATTTTTTGTTCTGGTTTGGAGAGTTTTTTGTAATTTTTTGAGCGATGGTCTTAAACTTTTGATCAGCTGATAAACAGCCTATTTCAGTTTACTTGTTGTTTTCAATAAATTACTTTTTCAAAGTGCTTTTTGTCTCACTCCCCCTTCTTGCTTTTGTATATTGTAGCTCTACTTAAAACCTCATTAAGATCCAAATGTGCAAAAGGTAAATTCTAGCTATTTTTCAACTGGTCTTAAGATTTTGATCAGGTCTGTATATAGGTTGACACGGTGGTGCAGTGGTTAGCACTCGTGCCTCACAGCCAGAAGGTCCTGGGTTCGATTCCAACACCAGTCGACGGGGGGGTGGGACCTTTCTGTGTGGAGTTTGCATGTTCTCCCCGTGTCTGCGTGGGTTTTCTCCAGGTACTCCGGCTTCCTCCCACCATCCGAAGACATGCACTGATAGGTTGATTGGTTAATCTAAATTGCCCATAGGTGTGAATGTGACAGTGATTGTTTGTCTCTATATATCAGCCCTGCGATATATACCCCATGTACCCCGGGTGTATGTAGCTGGGATAGGCTCCAAGCGACCCCCGTGACCCTAGTGAGGATAAAGCGGGTACAGACAATGAATCTATCTATCTATCTATCTATCTATCTAGAATAAAAATGAGGACATGATAAAAATGTGAATGGTATACACAAACATACACACACACACACACATACACACAAAATAAAGTTTTTCAAAATCAAAGCCTTAATAAAAATGGTAAATTATGACTTTTATGCTCAGCTGTTCATACAATTTCAAGTCACTCAAACAGATTCTGTCTGTCACACACACATATGCATACACACATAGAAGGCTTTTCAAAATAAAAGCCTCACTAAAAGGTGATGGTGGTTTCAGCAGAAAGGCGCAGGTGTTCTGTAGGGATGAAAGTAAGACGGATGCAAAAGGGAGGGGGCTGGTGTTGGGACGGACAGGTGTGAGTGGAGCTGAGGTGTCGATGGTCACAGGAGGCGGAACGCATGGGAGGCGGAATGCCCGGTGCGAGGTCCCGCCCAATGTTGCTTGCAGCTTTATTTTTTTGTTTTTATTGAATTTTTATATTGTAGCAATCATAACTGTACAATTAAGTGTACATAAAATAGTACAACATAGTTATGTAACCCCACACTAACTGAGTCCTGACGCACCTCATACTCCAACGAAAATACATAAACGCACACATCCAAAATTAATACATAAAATGAAATTATTTAATTAACCCTTTCATGCATAAATTATGAGAACCTTAGTCAATTGTTTTTTTCTTGAGTGATTTTATTCCTCTTTAGGCATGAAAAAAACTATGCAATTTAAATTTTTTATGAACCTATTTTTCGTGGAGTTAAAAAAATGCCCACTCAGCTGGACATTTTTTTTAACTCCATGAAAATGTAAATAATGAGCGTAAAATACAGTATGTCATCTTTTCATGGTCATTAGATATGCCCATTTGGACATTCAGTGGCTCCGTAGTTACCGTGGAAACCCCATCATCGTCTACAACACTGATTCACCAGTAAAACCCATGGAGTTGGATCAATGACAGTGGATGGAGACATTTGATTAATGATACATTTGCTGAAAAAGTCACTTTTTTTTCCTGTTTTTGCTGTTACTGATTTAGTAACCTTTGAATTTACTCTGAGTTTTAATGAATATCAACAGAATACATATAGGACAATACCTACTCTACACTGAAAAAATGCTAAATACAGAGGATAATATAATAATGAATGTGGATAAATACTTAAAAAAGGTTAAACAGAGAGAAAAAATCATTTGGGAATTGCCATCAAAGAAGTGCTGGGTCTTTATGGGTTTAATATTAATAACATTTTATTTCCTTGCCTTTATATTCACTCATGCAGATATTATGCAGGTACTTTTATAGAAGTTCAGGTTAAATTGCATTGTAGAATAGCTGTCCACTGGAGTGACCACTATGCATGAAAGGGTTAAAATAAACATAAAATAAAGAAAAGAGAAAAAAAAAAAAAAAAAAAAAATATATATATATATATATATATATATATATATGTATATATATATATATATATACATATATATATATATATATATATATATATATATATATATATATATATATATATATATATATCCTTAGTTACAGTGACAAATTGTTTGTGTCCATCTTTTAACCCTTTCATGCATAGTGGTCACTCCAGTGGACAGTTCTTCTCCAGCTGTTCTCTTGTATATTCATGGGTTTTATTGTTTTAGTTCCATATCAGCCAACACAGTGGACACTTATGCATCATCCCATACAGTGCATTTCATACCGTTACTATAACTATGCTGTTCTTGATAAACCTGATCTGCAGTGACATGTTTTATTGTAAATCAACAAACAAAACAGTTTTTTTTTTTTTTTTTTTTTTTTTTTGCATATTATCTCCATGAAATGAATAATAGCTAGTAATAGAGTATGTTAAAATGTGGGAAAACATGTGATTAGCAGCATTAAAAATGTTTTTATTGCATACTTTTCCATATCACTTTCTGATATTAGGTTTTAAATACATGTTTCTTTGCTTGAAAAATTAAATGCATGGGGTCCGGCTGAGTGGACAGTTCTGTAACCCCTTAAAAAAGAAATAAAAAAAATTGCATGTTGTGTTTCATGCCTAAAGAGCAATAAAAACACACAAATATTGTGACCAAGGTTCTCATAATTGCATGAAAGGGTTAACATATAAGACAGGCTGCCACATTGTATAGAATTTAGCTGCATTTCCTCTTGTGGTGTATCTTATTTTCTCTAATGTCAGATAATTCATAAGGTCTTTGATCCAAAGGTTGAATGTCAGTGGATTTCAGTCTTTCCATTTAAGTCGAATAAGCCAAAGAGCTTTTAAAATTGTGAAGGCCATGATGTTCTTATCATTTTTGTTGAGGTGTGTATGCTGTGGAATCACTCCGAATATCACAGTGAGTACACAACATTCTACTGGGGTTTCAAAGATCTCCAAAAAAGAAGCTAAATATTGGTTTTCAAAAACTGCTCAATTTGGTGCAAAGGTAGAACATGTGTGAAAGATTTCCTGGTTCCTGGTTACATCTAGGATTTTTCTCTATATTTAACCTTTCTTAAGTGATTTATCACCATTTATTTTAATATTATCCTCTTTATTTTGATTTTTTTTTTTCAGTATAAACTATGTATTTTCCTATATTTAACTTACTGATTGTGTAGATGTTCATAAAAGCTCAGAGTAAATTCAAAGGTTATTATATCAAAACTGAGAAAACTGAAGAAAAAGTGACTTTTCTAGCAAAATATATCATTAACTTAATGTCTCCATCCATTGTTATTAATCCAGCTCCATGGGTTTTCCCAGTGATTCAATGTTGTAGAAGACGACGGTGTTTCCACGTTCACTACGGAGCCTCTGAACGTCCAAATGGGTCATATCTGATGACCATGAAAAGATGACAAACTGTATTTTACACCAATTATTTACATGGATTGATAGAATTCGTGGACAGGATTAAACAGTTTACATTAGTAGATGGTTTTGGTCATCAGTGGCTGTTTGGGTCTTTATGGGTTAAATATTTAGTCCTATCCCTTTATACAACCAAAGCAATTATAGTTCCACTGGCTCTTGTAGTTTTATTATTTTATTATACACTGAAAAACTATCAGATATTCAGACCACCTTACACTCTCCATTCATTACAGATTTGTATTGTGTGTTGTGACATTGCTGAAGGTCACATATGAAACAGATCCTCTTAACAGAAATCATCAAAGATAAAAACAATGTATAAGGAGGTTTATTCACCGTCCTACCCTGACCATGATCCACATTAACCCTTTATTAGGCAAGTGACTATTTTTGGTCATTTCCACTAACATTACAAGACAGTGACAGCAACAGTTCCAGTGAGGACAGTGAGTCAACAATCTCAGGTCCAATGTGGTCTATAAAGGGTCTGTAAGGTCCACCTCTGCATGAACAGTGAGTGGACCTGCTTTGTTAGGTACCATGAAGTAATGGTACTAATGTAATGAGTGATGTTCAATGGTTTATGTTGATCTAATGTTCTAAAAGTGATGTTCTGATGTTCTAAAATACATGTTCTTTTCACTTTATATGTGTTTTTCTTGTAATTATTATGGTTTTTTTTGCCACTTACAAGTAAGAAACCAAATATGGTAACTTCATTGACCTTGATTTTCTACATAATCTTTTGTTTTATTTTATTTTACAAAAGTAATATCGTCTTCTTAGGTCCTCCAATAACACACTAAGGTTGACATATTGAATTTCAGAGTATTTCTATTAGTGACCTAGAAAGGGTTAATAATGTCCAAAAAACCAGAAGCTCCCCCAACCATTTGGAAAAAATGATCAATATTATGCCTCAACTTATGATTTCTACATGTGCATGACAGATCAGATCTACTAAGACACAAAACAGGCAGAATATTGTTAAAATTACATGTATTTTTCTTTAGACATTTCAGGTTGTTCATATTTGTTCAAGTTATTGACGTTTTTTTTTTTTTTATTAAAGGATATCAGATTTTAATGTTCTTTGCAATAAATCAAAGAGAAAAAATTGGAGTTGCCATTATTTATAGGCATAACGTCATATTATTTTTTTCACATTAAACCAAGAAGAACATTTGGAGTCATTATTTCTAGGTTATTATGCTGCTATTTTCAAGTTCGACGCCCTTGACTGTTCATATCTTCTACACTTTGCAAATTCATCCCGCGGGCCAGATTGGAACCTTTGGTGGGCCGATTTTGGCCCCCGGGCTGCATGTTTGACACCTGTGCTTTATTGGGCAAGTGACTATTTTTGGTAATCTCCACATACATTACAAGACAGTGATAGCAACAGTTCTCGTGAAGACAGTGAGTCAACAACTTCAGGTCCAATGTGGTCTATAAAGGGTCTGTAAGGTCCACCTCTGCATGAGCAGTGAGTGGACCTGCTTTGTTAGGTACCATGAAGTAATGGTACTAATGTAAGGAATGATGTTCAAAGGCTTATGTTGGTCTAATGTTCTAAAAGTGATGTTCTTATGTTCTAAAATACATGTTCTTTTCACTTTATATGTGTTTTTCTTGTATTTTTTTATGTTTTTTTTTGCCACTTACAGGTAAGGAACCAAATATGGTAACTTCATTGACCTTGATTCTCTACATAATATATATTTTTTATTTTACAAAAGTAACTAGAAGCACTTGGAGAGCGCAGACCTCTGCTATGGCAGATCAGTGTCCCGGATTTGGATGAAAATTTCAGGAAATGTTGATACTGGCAAAAGGAACAAATTATTAAATTTAAAATTTGAAATTTAATCATTTGTTCCTTGTGCCAGTATCAACATTTCCCAGAAATTTTCATTCAAATCCAGCCAAAACTTTTTGAGTTATCTTGCACACAAACAGACAAACCAACACCGACAAAAACAAAACCTCCTTGGCGGAGGTAATAAAGTCTTCTTAGGTCCTCCAATAACACTCTAAGGTTGAAATAGTGAGTTTCAGAGTATTTCTATTAGTGCCCTAGAAAGGGTTAATAATGTCCAAAAAAACAGCTCCCCCAACCATTTGGAAAAAACCCACCACCTGGTGTCAAAGTATGACATCATGTAAACGCAAGCATGAAGAAAGAGAATTGTTAGACAATCGATGTGAACTCAATTTGAGCTACATTGACCTGATAGTGGCAGAATAATGGTCAGAGAACCAGTTTTCCCACAAAACTATTATACTAATGTAAGGACTGATGTTCAAAGGGATAATGTGGATGTGGGCAGGTGTCTGGATCAGCACTTATGTTGGTCTAATGTTCTAAAATATATGTTTCTTTCACCTTGAATGAGTTTTTCTTGTATTTTTTATATTCAATTCTTGTTTTTTTTCCACTTAGGGGTAAGGAACCAAATATGGTAACTTCATTGATCTTGATTTTCTACGTAGTTTAAAAAATTCAAAATTTTACAAAAGTAATAAAGCAGTGTTTTTCAACCTTGGGGTCGGGACCCCATGTGGGGTCGTCTGGAATTCAAATGGGGTCACCTGAAATTTCTAGTAATTGATTAAAAATTCAAACTTACTAATAAAAATATACATTCTATAGCAGTGGTTCTCAACCTTTTTGGGCTCATGACCCCATTTTAAAATCATAAATTTCTGGCGACCCCAAACATTCAAAACTGACACATTTTATTGAGCTAAAATTAATTTGTTTTTGATCATGTAATAGCTTGCTATAATATGTTGCAAATAAACGTTAATTTTAGGCAACATTTAGGCTATATAATGTAATTTTTATTAGTAAGTTTTAATTTTTTTTTATCAATTACTAGAAATGTCAGGCGACCCCATTTGAATTCCAGGCGACCCCACGTGGGGTCCTGACCCCAAGGTTGAAAATCACTTATATAGTCTAATCTTGCCTAAGATTAACATTTATTTGCAACGGAGTATAGCAAACTATTACATGATCAAAAACAAATTAATTTTAGCAAAAAAAATGTCTCTATTGTGTGATGTTAAAATGGGGTCATGAGCCAAAAAAGGTTGGGAACCACAGTAATAAAGTGTCCTTAGATCCTCCAGTAACACGCCGAGGTTGAAATATTACATTTCATAGTATTTCTATTAGTGTCCTAGAAAAGGTTAAATATGTTACACATTACACTAAAGCCACTGACTTCATACGTGAAACTCAATTAGAAAGTCGCAAACAGATGCACAGCTTATTAACTGCTGTGCTACACACAGGCCCATCAGTGCTAAGGTTTGAATTCTTTCAGTTTTGGTATACAGAAACAATCAGTAGTCGCTTTTCCATTGACCCTCAAATTGCGCAAATATAACTTGCGCATACAAATTTAGGTGATGGAAAAACGACAATTTCACTAAAAAGTCTTATTTTTCAATTAAAAGTTTTTGCGCTGGCAAGAGGTGGTTTTTCGGGCGTAGCACAAATGGTCTATCAGGTAAAACTGCAATGGAAAGACCTTTTTTCGCAACTAGCAAGGTGAATTAAAAAACTGCATGTTGATGGACGTTACAACAAGTGAAGAGGAAGAAGAAGAAGAAGAAGAAGAAACATGTTGCGGTATGTGTGGCCGTACCAGGAAACCCAATCATTTTTTAATTTAGTACAAGATAGAGGGGTAATATACAGGGTGACCCAAAAAAACGGGAATTTTTGAAGTGCGTATTGGCAGACATGAGTAAGTGGCAGCACTGCGAGACAGTGACCTTGAGCAAGTAAACACACCCCCATTTTAGTAAGCATGGATTAGTGGAACGGGCAACAGCGTGCGTTAGCCATAAAAATGTTTTATAAAAACAGTGATAGTTTGACAGCTGCGCAGAGGGAGTTCCGACGTTTTTACAACTTAGGACGTCATGGTGCTGTTCCATCAAAACACGCAATAAAATGTTGGATTAATAACTTTGAAGAGACTGGATCTGCCCTAAAGAAGAAACCAACAGGACGACCAAGGAGTGCTCGTACTCCACAGAACATTGATGTTGTACGCAAGTCTGTCTTACGGAGCCCACGGCGTTCAAAAATTCCCGTTTTAATTTTTAAAAAATGAAAATTCCATCATTACCTCCGCCAAGGAGGTTATGTTTTTGCCAGGGTTTGTTTGTTTGTTTGTTTGTCTGTCCGTTAGTGTGCAACATAACTCAAAAAGTTATGGACAGATTTGGATGAAATTTTCAGGGTTTGTTGGAAATGGGATAAGGAAGAAATGATTACATTTTGGTGGTGATTGGGGGTGGGGGGACCCACAGGGGGCCACTGATCAGCCTTGGTGGAGGTCTGCGCTCTCCGAGTGCTTCTAGTTGTTTCTTAAATGGCATGTTTTAAGGTTTCAATTACTATGAATAAAATATTTTTCTTCCAACACTCTTGGTTTTATTGGATTGTTAAAAAGTTCCCGTTTTTTTGTGTCACCCTGTATAATAATAATGAATATATCTGTAAATCAACACCATATTTTCCTTCGTCGCCATGTTTATGGAATGACTTCTCGTGTCATTTCGCGATAATAAATAAACAAATCACCACATTTGCGATTTAATGGAAAAACCGACATTACGCACTTCGGTTTTTTCCACATTTAGTAAATATCTGTAAAGTTTTGCGCATGTGTCCAACGGAAAAGCGACTACCGCTGCATGAAATACTTAGGCAGAACAAAGTGCAAAGCTATGATAAATAACACCAACTGCCTCAACATTTATGAATTTGATACAAACATTTTCTGTGTTCTGCTGTGGTTATCCCCTGCAATAAGATGAACCCTTGAGATAACATGATGGCAGAGCCTCTGAAAAACCACCCAGACAGACGAAAACATAATATCACAAGGCAGATGGAGAAAATAATGAAAAATGAAACCCATACTCACCTGCAGATATCTTGGAACAATGCTGACAAATGGGAGCAGGAGCCTGGCTGTGCTGTTTTCATCAGTTCACATCTTCTATCTCGCAGTGGCACCTGTCTCAGCTGCCCCATCAAATTTCAGCCGCCTGTTGTCCTTGAGGCGATCGGTAGATGCCAAATTATTTGGAGGCTGGTTAGCTACTTCAAGGTGAAACAACAACTCAGTTCTCAATTATTTCACAGTGGCATATTCAGGCCTCGCACAAGGGAATTGGAAGTAGAACAGAACGAGGCTTATGCTGTCGGGAGCTGACAGCAAGGGTATATCCCCCAAAAATCCCCCCAATTCCCTGCTATATATTAAAGTAAGACGGAATAGTTATCACATTCACACAAAGGATATCCAACCTGAATAATGTCAGAAAATTATTTGCTGAATAATGTCAAAAAAGATATTAGATATTTGTTGGACGATCAAAATGAACTGAGTTTGATCTTGATTGGCCGACTATTTCCATAACCCATAACTCATTTTCTTTCAGGGGCCACAGTCAGTCCAATTTGACCTCCAGTGGGCCGGACCAGTCAAATAATAACAGAATAACCTATAAATAATGGCAACTCCAAATTTTTATATGCAAAAAAACAAAACATTAAATTATAAAATCATTTACATTTTACAAACTATCCAAACAAAACAGATGTGAATAACCTGAAAAAACTGAAATTTCTGAAGAAAAATCAAAAGAAATAATAAGAAAAATTGAATCAATATTATGCCTCAACTTATGATTTCTGCATGTGCATGACAGATCAGATCTACCGAGACACAAAACAGGCGGAATATTGTTAAAATTGCACATATTTTTCTTTAGACATTTCAGGTTGTTCATAATTGTTCAGGTTATTGATGTTTTTTTTATTAAAAGATATCAGATTTTAATGTTCTTTGCAATAAATCAAACAAAAAAAACTGGAGTTGCCATTTTTTAAAGGCATGACATCATATTATTTTTTTCACATTAAGCCAAGAAGAACATTTGGAGTCATTATTTCTAGGTTATTATGTTGTTATTTTCCAGTTCGACGCCCTTGACTGTTCATATCTTCTACACTTTGCAAAGTCATCCCGTGGGTCGGATTGGAACCTTTGGTGGGCCGGTTTTTGCCCCCAGGCCGCATGTTTGACACCTGTGCTCAACTGGGCAAGTGACTATTTTTGGTAATCTCCACATACATTACAAGGCAGTGATAGCAACAGTTCCCATGAAGACAGTGAGTCAACAACTTCGGGTCCAGTGTGGTCTACAGGGTCTGTAAGGTCCACCTCTGCATGAACAGTGAGTGTACCTGCTTTGTTAGGTACCATGAAGTAATGGTACTAATGTAAGGAATGATGTTCAAAGGCTTATGTTGGTCTAATGTTCCAAAAGTGATGTTCTAATGTTCTAAAATACATGTTCCTTTCACTTTACAGGTGTTTTTCTTGTATTTTTTATGTTTATATTTTTGCCACTTACAGGTAAGGAACCAAATATGGTAACTTCATTCCCCATGATTTTCGACATAATATATATATATATTTTTTTATTTTACAAAAGTATTAAAGTCTTCTTAGGTCCTCCAATAACACACTAAGGTTGAAATAGTGAATTTCAGAGTATTTCTATTAGTGCCCTAGAAAGGGTTAATAGTGTCCAAAAAACCAGAAGCTGAAAAAAACCCATCACCTGGTGTCAAAATACGACATCATGTAAACTCAAGGTAGTGGCATGAAGAAAGAGAATTGTTAGACAGTTGTTATGAACTCAATTTGAGCTACATCATATGGTCAGAGAACCATTTTTTTTCCTCACAAAACTCCACCTAGTGAATGAAAATGACCCCATATGAACTCTGCATGGTAGCAAGAAAACGGACATTTGTAAGACGATCAATGTAAAACCAAATTTAATCTCAATCGACGTCTTATTGCTTGATTTATATCCAAAAAACTGATGTGCCGCCATTTAGATGACTTATAATACTCAGAAGTTAATTGAATTGCGCAAATATAACTTGCGCATATAAATTTACCTAATGGAAAAACAACAATTTCGCCAAAAGTCTCATTTTTCGATTAAAATTTTTTGTGCTGGCAAGAGGTGGTTTTTCAGGCGTAGCACAAATGGTACATCACGCAAAACTGCAATGGAAATGGCGAATTAAAAAACAGGATGTTGACGTACGTTACAACATGCGAAGAAGAAGAAACATGTCACGGTATGTGTGGACACACCAGGAAACCCGATCATTTTTTAATTTAGTACGAGATAGAGGGGTAATATATAATAATAATGAATATATCTGTAAACCAACACCATATTTACACTCATTGCCATGTTTATGGAATGACTTCTTTTGTCAATCTCACCATAATAAATAACAAATCATCGCATTTGGGAGTTAATGGAAAAAACGATATTACAGACTTCTGTTTTTTTGACATTTAGTAAATATTGGTAAAGTTTTGCGCAGACGTCCAGTGGAAAAGCGACTATAGAGAAGCTGGAATCCACATGGTTCTTCCACTAAGGGTCCACTATGTTGGTTATTAGTGATGGGACTTTTGTCTCTTTGAAGGGAGCCGTTCACTGAAAAGAGCCGTTCAAAACACTGGCTCTTTTATATTTTTGACATTATTTTGAAACACCAATGTTTTAATGACTAAATAAGCTACATGTGATGATTGACATTACATTTTAAAGGTGTTTAATTGGCGCGGCAGTAAATATTATTTTATCGTAAAAAAGAATAGTTAGTTCAAATGTGTGGCTAAATACATGACATGAGAGGTGACATTAGAGAAATGCTGGAATCTGACAAAAAAACATCACGGTACATTATGTGGACTAGTCTGTAGCCTAAAAATGAAGAAGACTGTGACATTTCGCTTGAGCTGTTCTACAAGTTCAATCGGGTGCTGAGTTTTCAAATGGTGGTGCAAATTATTCGTTGACCCAGACTTGAAAGATTTTTTTTTTTTTTTTTTTTTTTTTTAATTTTATTTTATTTTTATTTTATTGCAAGTTGCATGCCCATTTTTTTTTTTCTGAAAAGTGCATCCAAATGCTACTCCTTTTTCTTTGGCTCATTACTCTCAGGTGGTCACTCACTCAGTCTCAAACTTTTCTCCAGTTTCGACCAGTCTTCCAGCTCCGCCTCCTCCAGTATGCTCACCTCACGCTTCAAGCTGTTGTTTTTTTGCTAACTTCTCACCATGAGCCATCCGCAGTGCACAAGCACTCTTTTTTTTTCTGCCCGAACATTCTCCTCCTGCCCAATACCTCCCCAGTGACGCTAATTTGACAGGCAATCGGACACTACTTCTTTAAAAAAAAAAGAGAGAACGGCTCTCTACAAAGACTCGGTTCCCATCGTTCATTTCAAAGAGCCGTTCAAAAGATCTGATTCGTTCGTGAACGTCACATCACTATTGGTTACACTGGTCTACAAGGAAAATGCTTCCAGAATAAAAGTAATGAAATTTTACCACATGAGAGTCACTGATAAAGAAAAATCAAGTCAAAAATGCTGGTTGGCTGAACTTTCCAAGATACAGCCTTGGGTCAAAATGTGAAATTCAAGAATTAACGAGAGAATGGGTTTGACTCCAAAGGAACATTTGTCTCAGAGCTACAAGATCTACTTCAAAACACTATCTGCACATTAGAATACATTCACTTTACAGGTTCTATTTAGTGTAAGATTTATAAATCTATTATATAAATGTACATAAACCAATATATGTGTAATAACACTTAATCATATACCTTGAAAACATCAGCAAACCGGCACTTTTGTCATTTATTTTCCAATTAATCTTATTAAAATACGTAACATTTAGCACATTTAGCACATTTAATCTCTGAAGCAAATCATTTCTAAAAAAAATGTAGACCAGTGTTATCAAGGGAGAAGAAATCCAACCAAATCTATCCTTGTTATTGCGTTCACATGAAGGATATCCAGCGGCATTTGGGGTAAAACCATTATATCGTCAAAACTCCATTTTGGGGATATAATTATCAGAATGCTCTACCCCTTCCCCTGTTTACCTCCTCACCAGATCACCTTGGTATTTCATCTACTTGCAAACAATCTGCTATCCCCTAAATTAAACGCAAAGACAAGGTTGGGTATTGCAGTGAGTCGGCTTTAGCAGGTTGCCAAAAAGATGGTTTTAATGGCAGACAGATGCCCTGTTTTGGCTGCTGCAATTTTCAGATTGGGAACTTATGACTCTTTCATGGGGTCGTTAAATGAATAAGGAGGGGAGATTGAGTCGCCTACAGAGACACGGGCTGTGGCATATGTCCCAGGCAAAAATTGGCGTTGACGGATCGCCTTTTTGGATGCCATCCTGGTACATTTTTGATAGCCACGGGCTGGCCAAGACACTAAAACAATGGAGAAGCAATGAGAAGAGAGTAACAGAGGGGAGTCAGGTGTTGGGTGTTTTTTTGTTTTTGTAGAAGCAGGGCTCTGGGAGGTGTTTATTGACTATGCACAGCCGTGTGTTCGACATCAAAGCAACAGCTAAGTCTCCTCATGGGAGACACACCAGACATAAACCCTGAACCCAGAAGGAGCCAGGTCTCAGCCACTATCAACTTAAAGCTCCTATTAACCCTCCAGTATCCGGGTACGCCTTTTAGGCACACTTTGCACTTCGTGTTAAAAACTTCATATTATTTTTCACAATTTAAATAAGGTTAGAATTCAAAAGTTGTTCATTTTTGCATGATCTTTAAAATTCTGGCCACCAACTAAAATGTGCACATTGTAAACAAAAGAAAATTACAAGACTAGCATCTGTCTCCCAAGTGTGCCTAAAATGCACTATTTCTTCCATTTGATATGTATGATTAGGGCTGACCTGGATTTACAAAAATAAAATCAAATTAGAGCAGAAAAATAAATCAATATTTAACACTGGGTTACAAAAAAATGTTTTTTGCAAGTTGTCTAGGTTTTTTCAACTGAATTAGGACCATTTTGCACCGCTAAATCCAAAAATGACATCTGTTTTTCTCAATCAGGTCAGGTTTTTTTACTAATTTGATTTTGAAAAATTTGATCTTCTCACAAAATATAATAATTAATACCAAAATAAGATTGGTAAGCACACTTTATGAAACTTGTGACTTGATTCCTGTTAGGTACAATGGTGTATTCACCGCAGATGTAGCAAAATATGTCAGGCTTATTTTTGCAAGATCTTCTAGTCGAAGCCATTTCATTCACCTGTAATATTAAAAAAAACATTAATCATAAATTGGCAAAAGTAAAATCTTCAGAACTCGTTTATTGCAAGAAATATGAAAGAATTCTGTATCATATGATGTGAAAATGCCCATAAATGTAAGCAAAAATGTTAAAAAGCCAATATGTAGCATAGTTCAGAAAGTTGACCTGATTGAGCAAAATTAATGTGATTTTTGGATTCAGCACACCAAAATTATCCTAAATCAGCTCCAAAAACTTAAACAATATTTAATAATTTGATTTATAGTGTGCATTTTACGCACACTTGGTGACAGATGCGCGTATTTTTGAACATTTGACCTTGCGCCAAAAATAATAATGCAAATTAACCAATGTTGGAGTTAATCATTGACATATGCCAGGCTGCAAAAATCAAATAATATGTGATCCACTTTTTATGTAGTATATTGAAAAAATATATATATTTTTTGTGTTTTTTGCATCCAAAAAATGGTTTGTTTATATTACAAACACAGCATTTAAAGGGTTAAAAACATTGTGACAATTATTGAGTATTTGGTATTTTTATTTACAGCTCAAGTTGACGAAATTAAAAAAAGTGTAAAAGAATTAAAAACAAACTGGATGAAAATTTTTTTTGACATTATTCCACAAGTGTGTCAAAAAGGCACACTTGGTGCTTAGAAAGAGCCTTGCTGGACAGGATACCGAAGGGTTAAACAAGTGGTAATTTTATTAACGTTATTACGCAAATATAAACCGGAAACCCATCCATGAAAATTACTGTCAATGTATATATTTTTTAAATATTTATTTTTCAGTTGTCAAATAAGCATAAGTATCATGGAGAATGCAGTGAAGGAGGAATGTCACACTGTAAAAAAAATCTGTAATTTAACAGAATTTTCACTGTTTATTTTACAGATGTTTCCTGTATTTTTAAGATACAGGAAAATATCAATGAAATGACAAAAATAGACTGTGATTTTACACATCAAATGTAAAATTACACGAAAACACTGTAACTTGAATAACCAAAAAATTTCAATTTTTTAAAAGAAATTTTAGCTTTTTTCACAGAAATATACAGTTCAAATACACTTGCAAATGTATCGTAATTTCACAAACATTTCTTTTCTATTTATGAGATTAAACTGTAAATTTAAAGTTTAATACTGTAAAAAAAAAAAAAAAAAAAAAAAAAAAAAAAAAAAAATATATATATATATATATATATATATATATATATATATATATATATGTATATATATTAAAACCAGATAAAATTACTGACAATTAACCGTAAAATAAGTTTTTGTTCTGTAAGTTTAACAAGACTTATTTGTTAATTGACAAATATCTTGTGTAATTATGGGAGGTTTCACAACAAAAATGTTGAATAAATGTATTTTTGTGAATGTATAACATGTATAAGCACTGATAAACTGTCCAAATACAGTTTTTATCAGTGGATTGTACAACTTAGTCTCATTGAAAATTATATATACATACATATATATATATATATGTATATATATATATATATATATATATATATATATATATATATATATATATATATATATATATATTTATTTATTTATTTATTTATTTATTTATTTATTTATGGGTAATTTGATTTTTTTAATACATGTAAATATTCTTTATTAAACATTAAAAAGTAAAAAAAAAAGAAAAAAAAGTAAAATCTCATGTAAAGTTAAGGCAAAAAACTGTATTTTAATTATGGAAAATTAACATATTTTTATGAGATGGTTATTTTCTGTTATTTTACAGTATTTTTACGGCACCCCTGCTACCGGAATAATACAGTTTTTTTTGTAGTTTTTTTGTTTGTTTGTTTGTTTGTTTGTTTTTTTTGCAGTGCACTGTTTTTCTTGATGCCATTATGGTTGAATAGTTGTTGTGTTTTATTGTTCATTGTGTATCATGTATGTGTTTTATGTTGTTTGGGCATTTTACAGCTGCGACCTTGGCCAGGTCTCAAATACAAAAGAGAATATTAATCTAAATGGGACTTCCTGGTTCACTAAACGTAAAATAAAATAAATAAATAAAAAAATCTACATCAGCATAAGACACAGCTGTCAAACATGTGGCCCAGGGGCCAAATCTGACCCGCGGGATGAATTTCTGAAATGCAAAAATTACACTGAAGATATTAACAATCAGTGGTGTCAAAATCATTTTAACTGAGGCTCCACATGCAGTGCAATTAGATTTGAAGTGGGTCAGAACCAGTAAAATATTATCATAGTAATCTATAAATAATAACAACCCCAAATTTTCCCTTTGTTTTTTTGGTGTAAAAAAGTAAAATTACATGAAAATTTTTACATTACCAAACTATATTTTACAAAAAATGTGAATAACTTGACAAATATGAACAAACTAAAATGTCTTAAGAAAAATAAATGCAATTTTACCAATATTCTGCCTGTTACTAAATGTTTTGTGCGATTGTAACACACATGTGTAAATGATAAACTGATAAACCGAGGTAGAACATTGGTAAAATTACATTTGTTTTTCTTAAGACAATTCAAGTTGTTCATATTATTCAGATTTTTAAGGAAACTTTGTAGATGTAAACCTGATCATAATATAATTTAACTTTTTTCACCGTTATTATTTTACTGGTCTGGCCCACTTGAGATCAAATTGGGCTGAATGTGGAACTGAACTAAAATGAGTTTGACACCCCTGGCATAGGACATATGAACTAGTCCAATACTGTCAGTATTTTTGAGATAATGAAAATGTCACACCTTCAGCTAATAATAATAATAATAATAATAATAATAATAATAATAATAATAATAATAATAATAATAATAATAATAATAATAACAACAACAACAACACTGGTCAACAACAAATTTATTGTTTAAGTTTTTTGAGCTGATTTAGGATAATTTTGGTGTGCTGAATCCAAAAATCACATTAATTTTGCTCAATCAGGTCAACTTTCTGAACTATGCTACATATTGGCTTTTTAACATTTTTGCTTACATTTATGGGCATTTTCACATCATATGATACAAAATTCTTTCATATTTCTTGCAATAAACAAGTTCTGAAGATTTTACTTTTGCCAATTTATGTTTAATGTGTTTTTTTTAATATTACAGGGGAATGAAATGGCTTCGACTAGAAGATCTTGCAAAAATAAGCCTGACATATTCTGCTACATCTGCGGTGAATACACCATTGTACCTAACAGGAATCAAGTCACAAGTTTCATAAAGTGTGCTTAAAACCTATTTTGGGTGAGAACTATATAAAAAAAAACAACTGATAAAGTCACAAAAATGTAATCAATTTTGTGAGAAGATCAAATTTTTCAAAATCAAATTAGCAAAAAAACCTGACCTGATTGAGAAAAACAGATGTCATTTTTGGATTTAGCGGTGCAAAATGGTCCAAATTCAGTTGAAAAAACCTAGACAATTTCCCAAAACATTTTTTTGTAACCCAGTGTAGTAGTAATAATAATAATAATAATAATAATAATAATAATAATAATAATAATAATAATAATAATACCTAGGTACACCTTCAACTAAAGACATTGTCCTTTTTTTGGCTGATTTCAGTACCTTTTGTATATTCCTATTTTAACTTTACTTACTATCTATATATTTATATTTTTAAACTTTAAATCTATTTTGTTTGTATTTATACTTTTATCTGCCATGACAGGGGTTGCTGTTAAACTAAATTTCATTGTATAATCATGTGCAATGACAATAAAGTATCTATCTATCTATCTATCTATCTATCTATCTATCTATCTATCTATCTATCTATCTATCTATCTATCTATCTATCTATCTATCTATCTATCTATCTATCTATCTATCTATCTATCTATCTATCTATCTATCTATCTATCTATCTATCTATCTATCTATCTATCTATCTATCTATCTATCTATCTATCTATCTATGGAACTGATGCTCTTATTTTTTCCTTAACCCTCAAAGGTCTAAACATCCAAAAGCATCTGCTGATCTAAAACATTTAATAACGTCTGAGCCACTAATCCTATCAATGCATTTAAATAATTCATATAAAATGCAGTTTTTCTGCTTTTCACATGGCGTTAGACGTGACCCATTTGGACGTGAACACGGAAACAACATCATCTTCTGCAACATTCATTTACTAGTAAAACCCATGTTGTTTGATGAATGACAGCGGTTGTAGACCATTGTTTTTATATTCAGTTAATGGCATGTTTTGTTAAAAAAAAAAAAAAAAAAAAACTCACTTTTTCTTCAGTTTTCTCTGTTTTGATATAATAACCTTTGAATTTACTCTGAGCTTTTATGAATATCTTCACGGTGAGTAAATTAAATACAGGAAAATACATGATTTTTACAGAAAAATAGAAAATGCAGAGGGTAATATTATAATAAGCATTGACAAATCACTTGTGAAAGGGTAAATATAGAGACAATATTTGTTGGAAGTCACAAAAAAAAGGTTAAATGATGCATATTTTATGCATATGTTGTTCTTTAAGAGTACTTTAAGTTTAAATTATTCAGAAATATTGAATTGAGATGGTAGATGTGTTTTTGGTGTTGATTTTTTTAAATTTTTTTTATTAGTTATTATGGTATGAATGTTCGATTCTGTACACATTTAAGTTGATGTAAGCACTGTATTAGTTGAAAAGGATAGGCCAAAAAATAAGCTTTTGCTTCTAGCCTATTCATTTTTTTGGTTTTTATGTTTATTACGATTAATGTACTGAGAATAATGATTGATGTAAAACCAAAAATAAATTCATTCATTCATTCATATTTTAACTTATTTATTTATTTAATTTTGATGTTTTTTTTAATGCTTTTATTAACCCTTTCATGCACGAATTTTGAGAACCTTAGTCAATATTTTTTTCTTGAGTGTTTTTGTTCTGTTTTAGACATGAAAAAACAATGCAATTGATTTTTTTTTTTTTTTTAAGAAAGTATTTTTCATGGAGTTACAAAAATGTCCACTCAGCTGGACAAATGCATTTAAGTTTTGAAGCAAAGAAACATTTATTTAAAAATCAGCATCAGAAAGTGTTATACTGTGTGAAAACTATAAAATAAAAGCATTTTTAATGCCGCTAATTGCTAAATTGCTAATGTTTTTTCACATTTTATCATACTCTAATATTAGTTATTACTCATTTCATGGAGATAAAATCCTCCTGAGATCCAGGAAATGGACAGGTTTAGCTTTTTTACGTTGAAAAATTGTCTTGATTGGAAACTGCATCATGCAACAGATTTTTCAGATACATTTTTAAAACAATGTTTATTTATTGATTTTTTTTTAATGGAATGTCTTTTGCAATGGACAGCATTTTTAAAGTAAAACTGTCAAACTTTTTCCCCTACAGAGGACAAAATGCATTCCTGGGTCTCAGGAGGATATGCAAAAAGAAAAAAAGAAAAAAAAAAAAAATGTTAATTACAGTCTTATAAGAATTAGCAATTGATTTACACTAAAACATGTTAGTGCAGATCAGGTTTATCAAGAACAGCAAAGTTACTGTAATTGTATGTATTGCAGTGTTTTGGATGATGCATAAGAGTCCTGATATGGAACTAAAACAACAAAACCCATGAATAAAATATAGAACAGCTGTAGAATATCTGTCCACTGTAGTGACCAGTATGCATGAAAGGGTTAATTTGTATTGTGCTTTTATTCTTCTGTACATCACTTTGGTCCACTGCGGTTGTTTTAAAGTGCTTTATAAATAAAGTTGGATTAGATATTTTCATTACAGTTGTATGAAATATTTTTACAGGTTCTGAAGTATTTCTACAGGGGTTGGACAAAATAATGGAAACACCTTAAAACATCAACAAAATATAATTTAATATGGTGTAGGTCCGCCTTTTGCGGCAATTACAGCCTCAATTCTCCGAGGTATTGATTCATACAACTTGTGAATTGTTTCCAAAGGAATTTTAAGCCATTCTTCAGTTAGAATACCCTCCAACTCTTTTAGAGACGATGGCGGTGGAAATGGACGTCTTACTTGAATCTCTAAAACTGACCATAAATGCTCAATAATGTTGAGGTCTGGGGACTGTGCCGGCCATACGAGATGCTCAACTTCATTAGAATGTTCCTCATGCCATTCTTGAACAATTCTAGCTGTATGGATTGGGGCATTATCATCTTGAGGTGAAGGTGTTTCCATTATTTTGTCCAACCCCTGTATATGTCCCACTGAAACCAAGGTAGGTACAGTTCTGTCATGCTCTTTAACGCTGTTCTTTTAATTTTCTTTTTTTCTTTCTCTACATATAATGCCAGACCTGGTGCTGTTTGGCTTGTACGGCAGCGTTTTAACTTCATCCTTCACTCAGTCTGTGTTGGTAACAAAATAAACTGTCATGTCTGGTTTTGCAACAGTCCTGAAAAGAAGAATTCCGTCAACAGCCTCCAGAAACTGACACATCACTTCTCACTCTTGAACAAAGGTTTGTTGCTGCTTTGATTTTGACTTCCACAGAAACAAAACCAGACAATCCCAGAGCGTATTGTGTGTGTCCACTCTCTTCAATATTTCCCCCCATAGTAGGAAGTAGCCATCAGGTGAATTCCTATGTACGTGCAAATACAAAAATAAAAGACAGAAATGCTGACGGAAGTGAGATATTATGTGGTGAATATTTATTTTTTAATACAATATCATTAAGTTTACTCACATAATTCCTTTTTATTTATGTTCGCTGTTAACCTGGAATCATGGAATGTTCCAACCTCCGCTCAATGGACACTTTAACCCATAAAGATCCAAGCAGCCACTGGCGACCTAAAGCATCTGCTGATCTAAGCTGTTTAATACATGTTGATCTATTAATTCTATCAGTACATGCAAATATTTGGTGTAAAATGCATTTAGTCATCTTTTCATGGTCATCAGATACGACCCATTTGGATGTTCAGAGGCTCCGTAGTTATAGTTGAAACACCATCATATTTTACAATATTTATTCACCAGGAAAATCCATGGAGTTTGATCAATGACAGTGGATGGAGACACTTGGTTTATGTTCAATTAATGATAGATTTTACTGAAAAAGTCACTTTTTCTTCTTTTTTCCCTGTTTCTGATAGAATATCCTTTGAATTTACTCTGAACTTTAATAAACATCTACATAATCAGTGCATTAAATATAGGAAAAAACATGATTTACACTGAAAAAACTCAAAATAAAGAGGATACTATTGCAATAAATGTTGAAAAATCACTTAAGAAAGGTTAAATATAGAGAAAATTTTATTTGGGAAGTGCCACAAAAATAGCACTGGGTCTTTATGGGTTAAAACTGTTTGTTCCAAAGATAAGAATTAACCCATTAAGACCCAGTGTTATTTTTGTGTCAGTTCCCAAATGATTTTTCCTTTCTATTTAACCTTTCTTGAAGTGATTTATCACCATTTGTCATAATATTACACTGTATATTTTGTGTTTTTTTCAGTGAAAATCAGGTAATTTCCTTTATTTAATTCACTGATCATGTAAATCAGGGGTGTCAAACTCATTTTAGTTCGGGGCCACATTCAGCTAAATTTGATCTGAAGTGGGCCGGATCATCGAAATAATAACATAATAAGATATAGATAATGACAACTCCAAACTTTTCTCTGTTTTAGAGCGAAAAAAGTAAATATACATTATGAACAGGTTTACATCTACAAACTATCCTTTCAAAAGATGTGAATAACATGAGCAAACTGAAAAATAATTTTAATTTTAACAATATTCTGCTTCAGTTTATCATTTACACATGTACATTATAACTTACAGATCACAGTGGATCTACAAACAAACAAAACATTTAAAATAACAGACAGAATATTGTTAAAATTGTACTTACTTCTCTTAAGACATTTCAAGTTCATATTTCTTCAGGTTATTCACTTTTTTTTTTTTGCAAAATTATACTTTGTTTTAGTGTAAATACATGAAAATATTTACATTTACTTATTATTTATATGTTATTATGATAGTATTTTACTGGTCCTGCCCATTTGAGATTGAATTGTTCTGAATGTGGAACCTGAACTAAAAGGATTGTTCATATCTTCAGTGTAATTTTTGCATTTCTCAAATTCATCCCAAAGGCCAGACTGGACCCTTTGGTGGGCCGGATTTGGCCTCCGGGCCACATGTTTGACACCTGTGATGTAGATGTTTATAAAAGCTGAGGGTTATTATCTCGTCCTTAGACCCAGCAATGCATTTTTGTACTCTGTAGTGGACAGGATTCCACAGCTTTACTTTAAAATAAAAGAAATGCAAAAATGTCCACTGAAAAGGACATTATATAATAATAGTAATAATAATAATAATAATAATAATAATAATAATAATAATAAAAAGTGTATCTGACAAAACTGTTGCATCATGCTGTTTCCAATTAAGGCAATTATATAATATAAAATGGCAAAAATGTTTACTTACTGGGTCTCAGGAGGATATCAGAAACAGAGAAAACTGAAGAAAAAGTGACTTTTTCATCAAAATATATCATTAACTGAACATAAAACAAATGTCTCCATCCACTGTCATTGATCCAACTCCATGGGTTTTACTGGTGAATCAATGTTGTAAAAGATGACGGTGTTTCCACGGTAACTACGGAGCCTCTGAATGTCCAAATGGGTCATATCTGATGACCATGAAAAGATTAAAAACTGCATTTTACACCAATTATTTACATGTATTGAAAGGATTAGTGGATCAGTAGTTATTAAACATTGTTATATCAGTAGAAACTTTTGGTTACACTGGTCTACAAGGAAAATGCTTCCAGAATAAAAGTAATGAAATTTTACCACATGAGAGTCACTTATAAAGAAAAATCAAGTCAAAAATGTTGGTTGGCTGAACTTTCCAAGATACAACCTTGGGTCAAAATGTGAAATTCAAGAATTAACGAGAGAATGGGTTTGACTCAAAAGGAATATTTGTCTCAGAGCTACAAGATCTACTTCAAAACACTGTCTGCACATTAGAATACATTCACTTTACAGGTTCTATTTAGTGGAAGATTTATAAAACTATTATATAAATGTACATAAACCAATATATATGTGTAATAACATTTAATCATATACCTTGAAAACATCAGCAAACCGGCACTTTTGTCGTTTATTTTCCAATTAATCTTATTAAAATACGAAACATTTAGCACATTTAATCTCTGAAGCAAATCATTTCTAAAAAATAGTAGACCAGTGTTACTAGTGGTTTTTTGGGTCTTTATGGGTTAATTAGAAAATAAATCTTTTAGGTTTTCAGCTCCTTAAACGAACCTGAAACAAGCTTCAGACTGAGCTCCATCTACAAACACTGATTCCTTTCAATGGCTTTAACCCTCTGGTATCCCGTCCAACAAGGCCCTGACTAAGCACCAAGTGTGCCATTTTCGCACACTTGTGGAATAATGTGAAAAAAAATTTCATTCAGTTTGTTTTTAATTCTTTTACACTTTTTTTCTATTTCATCAACTTGAGCCGTAAACAAAAATACCAAATACTTAATAACTGTCACATTTTTTTTAACCCTTTAAATGCTGTGTTTGTAATGTAAACAAACCATTTTTTTTGGATGCAAAAAACACAAAAAAATATTTTTTTTCAATATACTACATAAAAAGTGGATCACATATTATTTGATTTTTGCAGCCTGGCATATGTCAGTGATTAACTCCAACATTGGTTAATTTGCATTATTATTTTTGGCGCTAGGTCAAATGTTCAAAAATACTAGCATCTGTCACCAAGTGTGCGTAAAATGCACACCTATAAATCAAACTATCATATATTATATACTGATTCATTTTTCTGCTCTAATTTATTTTATTTTTGTAAATCAAGGTCAGCCCTAATCATACATATCAAATGGAAGAAATAGTGCGTTTTAGGCACACTTGGGAGACAGATGCTAGTCTCGTAATTACCTCCGCCAAGGAGGTTATGTTTTTGCCAGGGTTTGTTTGTTTGTTTGTTTGTCTGTCTGTTTGTTTGTTTGTCTGTCCGTTAGTGTGCAACATAACTCAAAAAGTTATGGACAGCTTTGGATGAAATTTTCAGGGTTTGTTGGAAATGGGATAAGGAAGAAATGATTAAATTTTGGTGGTATTCGGGGGCGGGGGGGCCCACGGGGGGGCCCACTGATCAGCCTTGGCGGAGGTCTGCGCTCTCCGAGTGCTTCTAGTTTTCTTTTGTTTACAATGTGAAAATTTTAGTTGGTGGCCAGAATTTTAAAGATGATGCAAAAATGAACAACTTTTGAATTCTAACCTTATTTAAATTGTGAAAAATAATATGAAGTTTTTTAAAACAAAGTGCAAAGTGTGCCTAAAAGGTGCACCCGGATACCGGAGGGTTAAAGACAGAGTGAAATCCTTGGGAGTCACAGCTTTTGGTCTGTGGGTGATTCGATTGATTGCTGTATATGTGTGTGTTTGCAAATGCTTTTATTGTAAAGTGTAATGATATGACTCTATCGCTGCCATCTTGGACAGGTGTCACAGGTTTGACACAGACATCCCCCATCTCAATGGGACCAACCGGGTTAAATAAAGGTTAAATTCAAAATAATATATATAATAACCAGGATGCTTCAGAATGTTTAGGGGGCAAAGTTATAGCATATATTTGCTCGTAAAGCCCTAAGTATGAAATAAATATTGCTTTTTGACACTAAGTCTGGAAGCATCTGACAGTTTTAAATCTATTGACTTAATCCCTCTCTCTGTCATCTTTTTTTCCAAATGTACAGGAAACACATGAAAAAGGTAAAAGATTTAGTCAGTATTTAAAGAGAGCAAAACTCTGAAACCTGCTGAATTACATGTTCAAGATTTTTGTTTTATTTTTTTACAGTTTTATATGTAGTATGTGATAACATGATAATGACTATGATTTAATAAACCCAAAAAGTTGTCATATTACGTTCTGGGAAATGGTTTTCATGAGAAGATGTTCATGTGAAAATCAGGCACTTTTCTATATGTAATTCACTGATCATGTAGATGTTGATAAAAGCTGAGAATAAAGTTGAGGGTTATGTTAGAAATAGAAAAAAACTGAAGAAAAAGTCACTTTATCAGCAAATATATCAATAACTGAACATAAACCAAGTGTCTCTGTCCACCATTTATTATATTATCCTCTCTGTATTTTGCATTTTTCACTGTAAATCATGTATTTTCTACTAAATGTAGATCAGGGGTGTCAAACTCATTTTAGTTCAGGGGCCACATTCAGCTAAATTTGATTTGCAGTGGGCCAAACCAGTAAATAATAACATAATAATATATAAATAATGTCAACTCCAAACTTTTCTCTGTTTTAAAGTGAAAAAAGTAAATTTACATTATGAAAAGGTTTACATCTACAAACTATCCTTTCAAAAGGTGTGAGTAACATGAACAAACTGAAAAAAATAAGTGTAATTTTCACAATATTCAGCCTCAGTTTATCATTTACACATGTACATTATAACTTACAGATCACAGTGGATCTACAAACACACAAAACATTTAATAACAGGCAGAATATTGTTAAAATTGTACTTACTTCTCTTAAGACATTTCAGATTGTTTATATTTGTTCAAGTTATTCCCATTTTTTGCAAAATTATACTTTGTTTTAGTGTAAATACATGAAAATATTTACATTTACAAAGAGAAAACTTTTGAGTTGACATTATTTTTTATATGTTATTATGATAGTATTTGACTGGTCCTGCCCATTTGAGATTGAATTGTTCTGAATGTGGAACCTGAACTAAAAGGATTGTTAATATCTTAGTGTAATTTTTGCATTTCACAAATTCATCCCAAGGACCCTCTGGACCCTTTGGCGGGCTGGCTTTGGCCCCCGGGCCGCATGTTTGACACCTGTGATGTAGATGTTCATGGAAACTCATGGTAAAGTCAAAGGTTCTTATATCAAAACAAAGAAAACTGAAGAAAAAGTTACTTTTTCAGCAATGATATCAATAACTGAAAGTGAAAACAAGTGTTTCCATCCACTGTCATTGATCCAACTCCTTGGGTTTTACTGGTGAATCAATGTTCTAGATCAGGGGTCTCAAACTCATTTTCTTTCAGGGGCCACATTCAGCCCAAGTTGATCTCAAGTAGGCCAGACCAGTAAAATAACTGCATAATAACCTATAAATAACGACAACTCCAAATTTTTGTCTTTGTTTTAGTGCAAAAAAACCCCCATTAAATTATGAAAATACTTACTTTTATAAACTATCCAAACAAAAAAGATGTGAATAATTTCAAAAAACTGAAATTTCTTAAGAAAAACAAGTGCAATTTTAACAATATTATGCCTCATACTTATCATTTATACGTGTGCATTATGGATCAGATCTACAAAGACACTGTTCGTCCATTAGTCTCAATGATGACCTTAACTTCAGTTTTTGTGGGTCCTGGAGTGGCTTGTCAGTCCTATTTTAGCCCTTAAGGCAGAAAATTGTTAAAACTGTGCTTCATTTTCTTTAGACATTTCAGGTTGTTCATATTTGTTCAGATTATTCACATTTTATTGGTTTAGGATAGTTTGTAAATGTAAGTATTTTCATAATTTTATGTTATTTTTTGCACTAAAACAAAGACAAAAATTTGAAGTTGTCATTATTTACAGGCATAGTGTAATATTTTTTTCACATCAAAACGAGAAGAGAATAGTCATTATTTTTGGTAGGTTTTTATGCTATTATTTTACATGAGGTCATATTGGTCTGTATGTGGAACCTGAACTAAAATGAGTTTGACAACCTTGACTGTGGAATTTTTGCACTTTGCTAATTCATGCCATGGGCCGGATTGGAGCCTTTGGTGGGCCGCATTTGGCCCCCGGGCCGCATGTTTGAGACCCCGGTTGTAGGCGATGACAGTGTTTCCACGGTAACTATAAAGCCTCTGAACGTCCAAATGGGTCATATCTGATGACCATGAAAACATGATAAACTGTATTTTGCACCAATTATTTACATGTATTGATAAGATTAGCATGTCAACAATTTTTGGACATTTTAGATTAGTAGATAGTTTTGGTCGCCAATGGCTGTTTGGGTCTTTATGGGTTAAATCAGGGGTGTCAAATTCATGTTAGTTCAGGGGCCACATACAGCCCAATATGACCTGCAGTGGGCCGGATCATTAAAATAATAACATAATAATACATAAATAATATCAATTCCAAAATTTGTATGTTTAATTTCTATGTTTTAGAGTGAAAAAAGTAAGATTATATTATCAAAACTTCTACATCTACAAACTATCTTTTAAAAAAATATGGAAAAACATGAATAACCAATGAGCAAAATGAAATTTATTAAGAAAAAAAGTGCAATTTTAATCAATTATGCCATTATTTGGCCTCAGCTTCTCATTTTTACATGTTCATTACAGCTTACAGATCACAGTGGATCTATAAATGCACAAAACATTTAATAACAGACAGAATATTGGTAAAATTACTCTTAAATCTCTTAAGACATTTCAGGTTGTTCATATTTGTTCAGGTTTTTCACATTTTTTGTAAAAGGCTAGTCTGTAAATCTTAACATTTTTGCGTAATTTTACTTTTTTTACACTAAAACAAGACAAAAATATGTGGTTTTCATTATTTATACTTTATTATGATAGTATTTTACTGGTCTGACCCACTTTAGATGGAATTGAACTAAATTTATTTTGACATCCTTGATTGTTAATATCTTCAGTGTAATTTTTGTGTTTCACTAATTCATCCTGCAGGCCGGATTGGACCCTTGGGCGGGCCGGTTTTAGCCCCCGGGCCGCATGTTTGAGACCCCGGTTGTAGAAGATGACGGTGTTTCCATGGTAACTACGGAGCCTCTGAACGTCCAAATGGGTCATATCCGATGACCATGAAAAGATGATAAAGTGTATTTTACACCAATTATTTACATGTATTGATAGGATTAGCATGTCAACAATTTTTGGACATTTTAGATCAGTAGATAGTTTTGGTCGCCAATGGCTGTTTGGGTCTTTATGGGTTAAATCAGGGATGTCAAATTCATGTTAGTTCAGGGGCCACATACAGCCCAATATGACCTGCAGTGGGCCGGATCATTAAAATAATAACATAATAATACATAAATAATATCAATTCCAAAATTTGTATGTCTAATTTCTATGTTTTAGAGTGAAAAAAGTAAGATTATATTATCAAAACTTCTACATCTACAAAGTATGTTTTAAAAAAATATTGTGGCGTGTTTGCCGCAGTGCATTATGGGTAGTGGGTATTATGTTGTAAATGTGTTATTTTTATGCTCAAGAATTCAGCGGGGTTTTTTTATTCGTACTAGTTTTGACTTAATATGTGTATGGCAATGTTTATTGGACTTTTTGTTTATTTTTTCTGTATATTTGTAATTTGTAAAGTTGCACCCTGAGTGAGAGCCATAGGCAGAGCAATGGCTATCCTGTTGTGACTGATTCAGGATTTACCTTCCTGCTTATCAAAATAAAAGCACAACTTATGCTCATCCTGACCTAAAGCTACGTCCCTGCCAAACTTCCATGTACGCTATGATATGGAACTACAGGAACCATGACCAAAGTGTAAGTTAATAAGAAAAAAAGTGCAATTTTTAACAATTAATACCATTATTTGGCCTCAGCTTCTCAGTTTTACATGTTCATTACAACTTACAGATCACGGTGGATCTACAAATGCGCAAAACATTTAATAACAGACAGAATGGTGGTAAGATTACTCTTAAATCTCTTAAAACATTTCAGGTTGTTCATATTTGGTCAGGTTTTTCACATTTTTTGTAAAAGGCTTGTCTGTAAATCTTAACATTTTTGCGTAATTTAACTTTTTTTTTTTACACTAAAACAAAGAGAAAAATATGTGGTTTTCGTTATTTATACTTTATTATGATAGTATTTTACTGGTCTGACCCACTTTAGATGGAATTCAACTAAACTTATTTTGACATCCTTGATTGTTAATATCTTCAGTGTAATTTTTGTATTTCACTAATTCATCCTGCAGGCCGGATTGGACCCTTTGGCGGGCCAGTTTTGGCCCCCGGGCCGCATGTTTGGGGTTAAATAGTTTTTCCAGTAACTCACACGGTATAGTATTAAACAGCACCTTCTGTTTGTTTCTTTGACATGGATACGTGGGGAAACACTTCACCTGCCGTGACATTTCGACACTAACACAGATGACTTGTATTTTATCTTAGGCTTTAAAAATTTCTGTTGTGATACAAAGACGTTGCCGACAGCCAATTCAACACTTTGTTTGCTCACATGAATTACTTCCCAGATGTCGCTAAGCACATGGATTTGGATGAGCGCAAGGAACACCCAGAGGTGTGTCTCTATTTTCATGCTCGGTTGAGGAGAGGCGACTTGTCGCACAGTGTCAGAATCCATCAGCCTGTTCCTGACCTAGAATTTTAAGCACAGATCTAATATCTGGGAAAAGAAAACAATGGATGTCTCCATTACTCCCTGGGGCTCTAAAGCCTCAAGAATAGCTCTCCTCTTCTATTCTGCTTGTCTGTTTTCAAGTCAGATGATAAATGTGCATGCTTTGATACAGCTTGAGGATAAAAAGAACGTCAAAAGTCCCAATGGATTCTAAACCAAGGCAACAAGAAAGTAGAATAAAAAGGAATGAGACAAAGATCCAAACTTAATGCAGAGGAGCAGCGTGCTTTATGAAACTAGGCTGTCCTAGTCGTATCCCTGGTCATTTCCAATAACCTTCAAAAGGTAACCTAATTTACTCCTGTTTCCACAAAGAAACTGTTATTCAGTGTGAAGCAGCCGCTGTTTTTTTTTTTTTTTCTTCTCTTTTCATTTTAAACTACCTAATTACCCAGAAACATTGTCTTTTACCGATTCCAAATGTGCAACATAAATGAATAACAGTTCCTGTAGCTTTCAAATTGTCTGTGATCCTTTCCTAATGGCGGTTAATTAATCTTTAGAGGCCAGACAACTGAGCAAAGTGAACATACAAGTGAACTACCAATTCCCCTGTAAACAAATAATTAGCGCTGAAACATATGATTAAATTACCTTACAGGCCGCATCATTTTTTTAATGAGTTTTTCAATCAAAGAAATCAAACATTAAAATGTGATCATTTATACACAAAACTACACTCAAATGTTCACCTTGAATGTAGGTTTTGCTCCAGTAGCAAAAAAAAAAAAAAAAAAAAAAAAAAAAAATTAAAGGGAACCTACATTGTCAAATACCTCACAAATACACAACTGTCATTCTGGGCTGGTTGTATTATAACTGCACTGTTTAAATCAAGATAGGACCATCATGTGTTTAAAAAAGTCCATAGATTGTTTAATACAACATACCATATTCTGAACAATTCAACATCAACAAAATTTTGTTAATTAAAAAAAAAATCTGCATATTACCTTTATTGCACAGAACAATTTGAATGTATTTTCCATAGATTTCTTTTTAGTATCTTTTTTTTTTGTAAAAAGTTGGCTTGGACTACATGATCAGTATAGTCCAGGGTTCAAATAAAAAAAAAAAAAAACAGGAACAGAAACAGAAAACAGAATCCCGAGATCACTCAGGGCCAAAAAAAAAAAAAAAAAAAAAAAAAAAAAAAAAAAAAAAAAAAAAAAGGCTAGGTACAGTAGCCACACTTTGAACGTAGAGAGCATTCATAATCAGCAAGAGGGAGAACCATGAGCCATATCCAGTGTTTTTTTTTTTTTTTTTCCTTTATGCAAAACGGATTACACCAAAGCTGCTTCAGATTGCTCCATGGGTGAAACCATCTGTGTAACTCCAACCATCTGCATATTCAGTCCATACTTCCAGCCCATTACTGTGTCGTTGTCTGTAATGTCATCCATCATAAATAATTTAGCCTTTATCCTCACACACGTTTGCAAAGCCCAGATGTCCACAGTGTGTATTTGAAAAGGTAAGGCTGCAAACCTCATATTTTATATGCAGGACCAACTGGGAGCATAACATGTGGCAGTTCTTTTTTTCCCCCTCTGACGAACATTTCACTGCACATTTCTGGGGAGTATCAAACCTGTAAATGATCCTGGAAGGTATTATTTCCATGGCTTTAATGATGGTGGTGGTGGTGGTGGTGGTAGGGGGGGAGCATCTGCATAAATAAATAATAATTTTTTAAAAAGCAATCTAAATTAAAAAAAAAAAAAAAAAAACACAAAAAAAAGAAAATATTCTACAGCTTGAGGAGCACATTTTATCAGGAAACATGAGCACCACAACTTTAATTTTGTCACAATCATGTTGAGCACAAAATAATACTATTACATAATAGTTTTTGAAATGCAATTTAAAAAGGTCAGGGATTTAGCATTTATAGTATCAAGGTACCCATGCCAGCAATTCAGTTAAACAGTAGAACCTCAGGAAAGATGCCGCCGCTATTGCTGGTAGTCATCAGCTAATTACCAACAACATCTCACATTTCCCTCTGTATCCTTCCCTCAGTTCATGTGGATACACTGTCGAGGTTATATTAGGAAAATCAGGGATGAGTGATGCAGACACTGATATCAGATACCAGGCTGAAAAAGACCATGTATATCAGGGAATGTTTCCAGGGATTAAAAAAAAAATCTCATTAAAAGCCACATGTAACAACTTCATTTTCTGCTACTTTTCAACATTAAACAATACATTTGTAAAAATTATTCTTACATACCTTTTTGTGGATTTTTTTTTTTTTTACACTGCAGTACTGAAAACTGTTATTAGTAATGAAAACTGTAACTGTACTAACGCATTCCTATATTTACTCAATCTATGTGTTTCCGGAGCACTTATATTTGTGTACAATTTGGAAAATTAGTGTTGCAGAATGACACATGTAAACACAATACAGTTGTTGTGACATTCAATTCAACTCATTACAATTTTGTATTCCTGATATTAAACTAATTGTAATTGTACAATTATATATATATCTATATATATATATATTTCTGTCAATTTCTGGGGCATACTCTTTCTTTCATTTAACGTGGCACAGACTCATACATCTGATGAAATACAGAACAGTCAACACTAAAGGAAATGAAAAAAAAAAAGACCATATGTAGCACAGAGCATTTGTGACACTGATGTGTTGTGATAATGATGTGCTTGAAATGGGTTAACATTGTTTAAATGTGCTCATCAACCCATATAAATCTCATATATAACTTGACAACTAACTTCGGAAAAAAAGACAAAAAAAACACTAACACTAAATTAAAAAAAAATACAGACACAAACCAGCAATGGCCAAAATATGATCTGCCCCTCACATTCTGGCGGTTTAAAGATGTTTTTTTTTTTTTTCTTTTCTGATACATTGAATTGAACTGATTATGACAAATCTGCCTTTCGATAATGCCCTCCCAGGCCTTAGAGAAACCAATGACGCTCTGCAGCACTCGGTGTGCTTTCGTTCCCTCTCACGTTAGAAAGTCAAGTCCTCTCAAGTGATTCAGTCAGGGAAAAAAAAACAAAAAAAACATATTACTCTATGTTAACAGACCAGGATCCACAGGTTTGTAAGAGAGGAAAGAAAATGTCTTCTTTTCCCTTAGTCTTATTTTTTAGTTCAAAAATTCATATATTCCACAGATCCATTAAATCATTTTCATGTTAAACTTGCGAGGAGCATCCACTGTGCTGCTGCTAATGCCAGCGTCTGATTTCCGTGGCACATACTCAATTTCAATGTTGTGTTTAGTGTTGCCTTTACCTCTGCTCCACAGGAAGAGCAGTACCAAGCAAAACAAGACGACACCGAGAAAAGAGATGAAGCCCATCGTGGTTGCAATGATCAGCGTCTTTATATCAAAGGGGAAAGGGACGTTGGCTCGCGTACCATTAGCGCCAGTTTCTGTGGGCTGGTTTGAGATAAAGGCAAATGTCTTGTTGGGCTGGTGTGGCCAATCAGGCGAATAGCTATGGATGTGCAGGTGAGCGAGAGAAGTGTCATTTCCACCTGCGTTGCTAGCTATGCACACGTATGTACCATTGTCTTGAATCTGGGCATATCGCACTTCGAGGGTACCATCTGGCAACACAGAGAGCCTTCCAATTGTCTTAGTGGTGATAAACTTTTCTGTGGGGATAGCCACATTATCACTGGAGCAGGATCGCCATCTGCTTGGCAAGCGAAATGAACAATGGCTCCCTCGTCGACAAATTTCTGCTGGGGCTTGCGATCCCTAATTCTGGACTTGCGACACGTAAAGTAGTTAGGCTGTAGGACGTCTGGGAAGTCCTTGAATTCTTTGCCTTGAACAAACTCTGGAGAGGCACAAGTGGGCTGCTGCCTGTTGAAGTTAAGTCTCCAGCGTCTTCGGAAAACCCATAACAGTCGGCAGTCGCAGGCCAAAGGATTATCATACAGAGCGAGGGTTTCCAGGTTGCCAACGGAATGGAAAGCAGATTCCTCTAATGTACTAAGGGAGTTCCCAGACACATTTAAAATCTTCAGGTAGTTCAGACCTCGGAACGAGTAGGGCTCAATCATCGCCAGTCTGCCTCCTACCAGGTGTAATTCCTGCAGACGCAGAAGATCGTGGAGTTTATTTCCCTCAATGGTATGTATTGGGTTATAAGAAAGGTTAAGAAAGCGCAGGTAGACCAAGTGTCGCAGGGCTACGTAAGGAATCGTGGTCAGGTTTGCATTTGCGATGGTCAAGGAGGTGAGATTTAATCCATACAAACAATTTGGAGTCATCGTATCCAGATATGGCCAATTTGCTATTTCCAAGACTTTGAGCCGATAGAGGCGTTTGAAGGAGTAATCCCGTATGACGTTGATATTAAGGTGGCGCAGCCTGAGAGTGATCAAACTGTGGAGGTGGGTAAAAGCCTCTGTCGGAACGGAGGACAAGTTGCACTTTTCAAGACTCAGGTGCTCAAGGCTACTTAGACCATGGAAAGCCCGGTGGGAGATGAAAACCAGATCATTATCACCAACCTCTAAGGACCGAAGGTTGTACAAATCCTGGAACATGTAGTCCAACAGGATGACAATCTTGTTCTCACTTATGTCCAGTTGAGTGAGATTGCTTAGGCCTGTAAATACACCAAGCTGGATCAGCTTCAGCTTGTTGCTCCGGAGTCCCAGTGTCCGCAAGCCGTACAAGTTGTTAAATGCCCCGGGTTCGATGGTAGAGATTGTGTTTTCACTCAGCTCCAGGTGTTCAAGGTTGGGAAAGATGGCAAACTCATCTGGGTTTATGGTTCTAATGCGGTTCTTGCTGAGATCCAGCAGTCGTGTTTCTGCAGGAATGCCCTCTGGGACTGTCATGAGCTTCTTGCGGTGGCACATCACGGATCGCTCTTGAACATTGCACTCGCAGCGGGATGGGCAGCCTGTGGTGGATCCAGACAACACAGTGCCCAGCATCAGGATTAGGATGGGCTGCCAGCAAGCCACCAGGTAGCTGTGCCCAGTCGCTTCCCTGGCCGCCATCTTATCGGTTACCTGGGGAAACACAGGGATATAAAACATAACATTGAGACAAAAAGAACTTTGACTGCAACAATAATCGCTTTGATTTGCTAATATTAACCCTTTCATGCATAGTGGTCACTACAGTGGACAGTTATTCTACAGCTGTTCTCTTGTTACCTCCGCCAAGAGGTATTGTGATCGCTTTGCTTTGTGTTCGTGCATGCATGTTTGTTTGTTTGTCAGCAAGATAACTCAAAAAGTTATGGACAGATTTTCAGGAAATGTTGATACTGGCACAAGGAAGAAATGATTAAATTTTGGTGGTGAACGGGGGGGGGGGGGGGGGGGGGCAGTTTGGTCCAATCAGAGGGAGGAGTGGACTCGCATCATGAACACAAATGAAGGAAAAAATGAACAAAATGCATAAAAATGAAGAAAATATCAAAATTAAATGAACACAAATGAAGAAAATAATGAACAAAATGCACAAAAATGAAGAAAATATCAAAATTAAATGAACACAAATGAAGAAAATAATGAACAAAATGCATAAAAATGAAGAAAATATCAAAATTAAATGAACACAAATGAAGAAAATAATGAACAAAATGCACAAAAATGAAGAAAATATCAAAATTAAATGAACACAAATGAAGAAAATAATGAACAAAATGCACAAAAATTAAGAAAATATCAAAATTAAATGAACACAAATGAAGAAAATAATGAACAAAATGCACAAAAATGAAGAAAATATAAATATTGAACAAAATTAAGAAAAATGAATAGAAAAACACAATGGAGAAAAATGAAGAAAAATGAAGAAAATATAAAAACAAAATGAACAAAACTGAAGAAAATATGAACAAAATGAAGAAAAATGAAGAGAATATTGAACAAAATGAACAAAAATGAATATAAAACAAAATGAAGAAAAATTAAGAAAACGATGAACAAAATGAAGAAAAATGAAAATATAAAACCAAAATGAAGAAAATAATGAACAAAATGAACAAAAATGAAGAAAATATAAAACTAAATGAAGAAAAAGGAAGAAAATAATGAACAAAATGAAGAAATGTTTGTCTTTGTTTTAGTGTAAAAAAAAAAAAAGAAAAAAAAAAGTTAAATTATGAAAATACTTACTTTTATAAACTATCCAAATAAATAAATAAATGAAAAAAATGAAATTTGAATTGAAATGTAATTGTAATTGTAATTTGAAATGTAAGAAAATTTAGTGCAATTGTAACTATTATTCCTCAACTTATCATTTCTACATGTGCATTATGGATCAGATCTACAAAGACACTAAACACTGAGGAACAGGCAGAAAAATTGTTAAAACTGTGCTGAATTTTCTTTACACATTTCAGGTTGTTCATATTTGTTCAGGTTGTTGACATTTTAGTGTTACAGGATAGTTTGTAAATGTAAATATTTTCATAATTTAATGTTATTTTTTGCACTAAAACAAAGGGAAAAAAATAAGTTGTTGATTCTAGATTTTTTTTGGCTTAATTCAAGATTTTTTTACTTAATTGAAGATTTTTTATTTTTTATTTTTTTGCTTAATTCAAGATTTTTTTTAACTTAATTGAAGATTTTTTTTGTGTGGCTTAATTCAAGATTTTTTGCTAAATTTGACCGTTTTTTTTTTTTTTTTTTAGCTTAATTGAAGATGTTTTTACTTAATTGAAGTTTTTTTTTTTTTGGCTTAATTGATTTTTTTTTTTTTACTTAATTGAAGTTTTTTTTTTTTTTTTTTGGCTTAATTTAAGATTTTTTCCTTAATTCAAGCTGTTTTTTTTTTTTTTTTGCTTAATTCAAGATTTTTTTTTTAACTTAATTGAAGATTTTTTTTGTGGCTTAATTCAAGATTTTTTGCTAAATTTGACCTTTTTTTTTTTTTTTTTAAGCTTAATTGAAGATGTTTTTACTTAATTGAAGATTTTTTTTGGCATAATTGAAATTTATTTTTACTTAATTGAAGATATATATATTTTTTGTGGCTTAATTTAAGATTTTTTCCTTAATTCAAGCTGTTTTTTTTTTTTTTTTTTTTTTTCTTAATTCAATTTAAGACTGTGGGATTTTTGCACTTGGCAAAAACATCCCAGGGGCCGAACTGGACCCTTTAGCGGGCTGCGTGTTTGACACCCCTGAGTTTGACCATAAGGGATTATCCAAAACAAGGAGCTACTTTATAATGAAATAAACATTGGAATGGCAATCAATTAAAATTCACTCTTTGATGGGACATTATTGTGTTTTGACCCATTAAGGTTCTCATAATTCATGCATAAAAATGAAATAAATGTACATGAACGCTGACAAAAACATCAAATAAAGTTGTACGATGTGTCACTTTTATATGACAGCGATAGAGTTATTTTAAACGTGCATCATTCTGATAAAAACCCTAATCACTGACAAGGGAAACTCCACTATTCAGTTCATTTAAACACTTTATTGTCGCCTTTGAAGCTGTTTTTTTTTTTTTTTTTTTTTTTTCTGTACGCTTGTTCTGTTAAATGTGACGAAATAGATGCTATTTCCATGTGACACAGTTTTACAGTGAACGGTAAGTATGAGTCCTGCTGCAATATTCATGCCACATAGGCGAGATGAATAGTGGTGGGAGGTCACAGGGAATAAGGTATGTGCTTGCATAATTGAGAACGCTGACAGCTTTGCATTTTGCATTGTTCACTTTTATACACAAAACCTCCAAAGGTATTTCAAATGCAAGGAGCGTCTGTGAATGTAACGCATTAATGCAGACCTATTTGAAAAAAATGGCAAAATCGAAGACCCTATAATATTGGTAATCTACATACACTGTAAAAAATAACCGTAAAATTAACACCGAAACGTTGTAAAATTGCAACATAGATAGATAGATAGATAGATAGATAGATAGATAGATAGATAGATAGATAGATAGATAGATAGATAGATAGATAGATAGATAGATAGATAGATAGATTCTTTATTGTCATCACACATGATTATACAATGAAATTTAATTTAACAGCAACCCCTGCCATGGCAGATAAAAGCATAAATACAAACAAAATAGATTTAAAGTATAAAACTACAAATATATAGATAGTAAATAAAGTTAAAATAGGAATATACAAAAGGTACAGAAATGTGCCAAAAAAAAGGACAATGTCTTTAGCTGAAGATATTATTATTATTATTATTATTATTATTATTATTATTATTATTATTATTATTATTATTATTATTATTATTATTACCCTATAATATTGGTAATCTACACACACTGTAAAAAATGACCGTAGAATTAACACCAAAACGTTGTAAAATTGCAACATAGATAGATAGATAGATAGATAGATAGATAGATAGATAGATAGATAGATAGATAGATAGATAGATAGATAGATAGATAGATAGATTTACTTTATTAATTAGAAATTCAAAATATGGTCACTGCTCCACAGAAACAGTCACAACCACAGCAACAATAAATAAATAAATTCACAGTATAAATAGCTAAAAATGAGTTAAATTAAAAAGAAAAGTACAATTAAAAAGACAAAATGTGTGTTCTACCTAACACATAAAACACAACACGAACAAAACATGAATAGATTTTTATGTTAACGATTAAATCAAATATAGCTGTAGTTTTTACAGGAAGAGTGTGTGAACAAAACCAGATTTATATGTAGACATTATGTTTTTCTATTGTTTTGAGAAAATTAAACTGTAAATTGAAAAAAAAAAGATTTTTTGGCAGATTTTTTTTTTTTTTTTTTTTTGCTTAATTCAAGATTTTTTTTTGCTTAATACAAGCAAAAAAAAAAAAAAAAATCTGCCAACAGAACAAGTGAAATTATCGTGGTAAAATTTCTTGAAATAAGATTTTCAAGATCTGTTGTCTAAAAATAAGTTCTTATATCTCACTTACAAGTTACTCTTTAGGTGATTATGTCTTATTTTAAGTGTGATGAGATATTTTGACTAGAAATGAGAAAAATACACTTGGTAAGATTAGGATTTTTTGCAGTGCAGTAGGGCCTGGTGGCTTTGTAAAGTGCTTTGAGCACCATGAAGGTGTATAAAATGCACTATATACACTGTTAAAAAAAAAAAAAAAAGAAGAAAAACAGTAATAAAACGATGTTATTCCGGCAGCTGGGTGCCGAAAAAAGACTGTAAAATAACAAAAAAATAACCATCTCATAAAAATGCGGTAATTTTCCATAATTAAAATACAGTTTTTTGCCTTAACTTTACATGAGATTTTGCTTTTTTGTTTTTTTTTTTTACTTTTTAATGTTTAATAAAGAATATTTACATGTATTAAAACAATCTAATTACCTATATATATATACATATATATATATAATTTTCAATGAGACTAAGTTGTACAATCTACTGATAAAAACTGCATTTGGACAGTTTATCAGTGCTTATACATGTTATACATTCACAAAAATACATTTATTCAACATTTTTGTTGTGAAACCTCCTGTAATTACACAAAATATTTGTCAATTAACAAACAAGTCTTGTTGAACTTACAGAACAAATACTTCTTTTATGGGTAATTGTCAGTAATTTTATCTCATTTTATTTATTTATTTTTTTTACAGTATTAAACTTTAAAATAACAGTTTAATCTCATAAATAGAAAAGAAATATTTGTGAAATTACGATACATTTGCAAATGTATTTTAACTGTATATATCTCTGAAAAAAGAGAAAAAATTCTTTTAAAAAAATTACAATTTTTGGTTATTCACAATCAGTTTTTTCGTGTTATGTTACATTTGACGTGTTAAATCACAGTCTATTTTTGTCATTTCATTGATATTTTTCTGTCTCTTAAAAATACAGGAAAAATCTGTAACATCAGATTAGTTGCATTAAAAATGTTTTTATTTCATAGTTTTCACACAGTATATCAATAAATACGTTTCTTCATTTTGAAAATTAAATACATGGTGTCCAGCTGAAAGGACATTTTTGCAACTCCATGAAAAATAGGTTAAAAAAAATGTTAATCGCATAGTTTTTTCAATGCCTAGAGGAATAAAAACACTTAAGAAAAAAAAAAAAAAGTTAAGGCTCTCATAATTCATGCATGAAAGGGTTAATCTCATAAATAGAAAAGAGATATTTGTGAAATTATGATACATTTGCAATGTATTTTAACTGTATTTTTCTGTGAAAAAAGAAAAAAAATTCTTTAAAAAAAAATGAAATTTTTTGGTTATGAACAGTTACAGTTTTTTTGTGTTATTTTATATTTGACGTGTAAAATCACAGTCTGTTTTTGTCATTTCATTGATATTTTTCTGTATCTTTAAAATACAGGAAAAATCTGTAACATCAGATTAGCTGCATTAAAAATGTTTTTATTTCATAGTTTTCACACAGTATATCAATAAATACGTTTCTTCATTTTGAAAATTAAATACATGGTGTCCAGCTGAAAGGACATTTTTGCAACTCCATGAAAAATAGGTTAAATCGCGTAGTTTTTTCAATGCCTAGAGGAATAAAAACACTTAAAAAAAAAAAAAGGCTCTCATAATTCATGCATGAAAGGGTTAATCTCATAAATAGAAAAGAGATATTTGTGAAATTATGATACATTTGCAAATGTATTTTAACTGTATTTTTCTGTGAAAAAAGAAAAAAAAAATTCTTTAAAAAAAAATGAAATTTTTTGGTTATAAACAGTTACAGTTTTTTTGTGTTATTTTATATTTGACGTGTAAAATCACAGTCTGTTTTTGTCATTTCATTGATATTTTTCTGTATCTTTAAAATACAGGAAAAATCTGTAACATCAGATTAGCTGCATTAAAAATGTTTTTATTTCATAGTTTTCACACAGTATATCAATAAATACATTTCTTCATTTCGTAAATGAAATACATGGTGTCCAGCTGAAAGGACATTTTTGCAACTCCATGAAAAATAGGTTAAAAAAATGTTAATCGCGTAGTTTTTTCAATGCCTAGAGGAATAAAAACACTTAAAAAAAAAAAAAAAGGCTCTCATAATTCATGCATGAAAGGGTTAATCTCATAAATAGAAAAGAGATATTTGTGAAATTATGATACATTTGCAAATGTATTTTAACTGTATTTTTCTGTGAAAAAAGAAAAACATTTCTTTTAAAAAATTGAAATTTTTTGGTTATAAACAGTTACAGTTTTTTCATGTTATTTTATATTTGACGTGTAAAATCACAGTCTATTTTTGTCATTTCATTGATATTTTCCTATATCTTAAAAATCAAGAAAAATCTAAAATAAACAGTGAAAATTCTGTTAAATTACAATTTTTTATTTATTTTTTACAGTGTAAGTGCAGACCATTCAAATTATACACATTTAAAATCTACATGTTACTCTGTAAATGTGTTACGATTTGATGTGTTTTTTTTAATAGTATTGTTCTGACAACCACAGCTGCCAGCAACAGGATTTTTTTTTTTTTTTTTACAGTGTACATCTTGCTTTGCACATTCATTGTACATGCTGTGGCATCCTCTACGCTATTTCCGTCGCACACTTTGCACAGGATCAATCCATTCAGTCCTACCATCCTGATATGAACTGAATGGGTGCAGCTTCAAGTGGAATTAAGAGCATTTTTCACATGGTAATCCAATTCATGCTGTGTCACATACACATATGCTGTCCACATCTGCACTTTGTACCGGTACCACAGTTTAGTCTTCCTTTTTCTACTCTCTGAATTGTCTGTGTGAGTTTTCTAAAAAAAAAAAAAAAAAATGGTAGGGGGTAGGAGGAGGATGCAATCAAAGACTGATGGTGTCAAGTGTGATGCATGTTCTGTGGTTGACACTCAGCTCCTGCCATCTTTTATGATAAAATATAGACCGTATACCACCAGGGGATTGGATACAGAGAGATAAATACAGGGTTTTAAGAGCAAAATAACAAACCATATTTAATTTCAATGCCATCTGTTAGAAAGCCTCCAACCCTCCAATAATGAAGCAATTACCCATTAATTTGATAATTACAGAAATGCTATTTATATGCAAAGAACCAAATGGCACAAGGGATGTAGTGTGTAGAGAACATGGGATCCTTTTATGCTATGATTTGCATACAATGATTACACTGATTGTTAATATTTTAAAGGTATAAGGTGCTCCGTAGGCAAATGCAAATAAACTTAAAGTGTAATGACCTATGAATTATTTAACAGAACTTAAAGACCTTATTTGCAACATTCATGCGCGCGGTTAAAATGCACTTCACAGACCAAAATGAAATGTGTAAGGAAAAAAAAAAAAAAAAAAAAAACACAAACAAAATCCTTCACAACTAATTTCACACTCATCCTAAAATACTTCTCTGGGGGATTTCTGTCTATGTGTGATGGCTGTTGTCACAATACATAACGTTTTGTCGGCGCTACGCAGTTTCGTCTCTGCTCTAAATTTGCTTTAAAGTCAATCGCCGAGCGCTCACGTGACGCCTTGTCCTCATTTTAAGAGGGTTCACGGAGAGGGGTAATTCACGGTTCTTGTGCTTCAGCAGATTCCACGAGCCTTATTACATGTGACAGATTAAGACAGTATCTGACATTAATGGCGGAGTGACACGTTACTGCTGTTTCGGTCACAACTAGTCATTGAACCAATAGACGACTGGACATCGGACTGATCGAAATATAGGGGGGTGGGGGGGAGGGGGGGACGGATAGGATTGATTCGCTCAATTTCATTTTATTTCTATTAAGGTCAAAGTTCAAACTGGGAATTGGATGATACCCGCTGTAATAAAGGTAAACTAAATTATGTCACTACTGCTCAGGTTATTGTGTGTCTGAGATGCACTGAAAAATGCAGTTTGCAGCCATACTTGTTCTTTCTATATACACTGAACAAAAATATAAATGCACGACTTTTGTTTTTGCTCCCATTTTTCATGAGCTGAACTCAAAGATCTAAAACTTTTTCTATGTACATAAAAGGCCTATTTCTCTCAAATATTGTTCATAAATTTGTCTAAATCTGTGTTAGTGAGCACTTCTCCTTTGTCCTTTGCTGAGATAATCCATCCACCTCACAGGTGTGGCATATCAAGATGCTGATTACACAGCAGGATTATTGCACAGGTGTGACTTAGGCTGGCCACAATAAAAGGCCACTCTAAAATGTGCACTTTTACTGTATTGGGTGGTCCAGGGGGGTCAGAAAACCAGTCAGTATTTGGTGTGACCACCATTTTCCTCGCACAGTCTTCTTCATGAATTCTCTGAAACAGCTTTGGAGATGGCTTATGGTAGAGAAATGAACATTCAATTCACAGGCAAAAGCTCTGGTGGAGATTCCTGAAGTCAGCATGACCATTGCATATTCCCTCAAAACTTGTGACATCTGTGGTATTGTGCTGTGTGATAAAACTGCACATTTTGGAGTGGCTTTTTATTGTGGCCAGCCTAAGGCACACCTGTGCAAAAATCATGCTGTCTAATCAGCATCTTGATATGCCACACCTGTGAGGTGGATGGATTATCTCAGCAAAGAAGAAGTGTTCACTAACACAAATTTAGACAGATTTGTGAAGAATATTTGAGAGAAATAAACCTTGTGTGTACACAGAAAAAGTTTTAGATCTTTGAGTTCAGCTCATGAAAAATGGGAGCAAAAACAAAAGTCGTGCATTTATATTTTTGTTCAGTATAGTTTAAAGCAGGGGTCTCAAACATGCGGCCCGGGAGCCAAATGCGGCCCGCCAAAGGTTCCAATGCGGCCCCTGGGATGGATTTGCAAAGCGTAAAAATTCCACAGTCAAGGCTGTGGAAATCATTTTAGTTCAGGTTCCACATACAAACCAATATGATCTACAGTAAAATAATAACATAATAACCTACAAAAAATAATCACTCCATATTTTCTTCTTGGTTTGATGTGAAAAATTTTTTACACTACACTTATAAATAATGACAACTTCAATTTTTTGTCCTTTTTTTAGTGCAAAAAATAACATTAAATTATGAAAATATTAACATTTACAAACTATCCTGTAACAATAAAATGTGAATAACCTGAACAAATATGAACAACCTGAAATGTCTAAAGAAAATTAAGCACAATTTTAACAGTTTTCTGCCTGTTACTCAGTGTTTAGTATCTTTGTAGATCCAATCCATACTGCACATGTAGAAATGATAAATTGAGGCATAATATTGTTAAAATTGCGCTTATGTTTCTCAAGAAATTTCAGCTTTTTCAGGTTATTCATATTTGTTTTGTTTGGACAGTTCATAAAAGTAAGTATTTTCATAATTTAATGGTTTTTTTTTTTGCACTAAAACAAAAACAAAAAATTGGAGTTGTCATTATTTATAGGTTATTATGTTATTATTTTACTGGTGCGGCCCACTGGATATCAAATCAGGTTGAATGTGACCCCTGAAAGAAAATGAGTTTGAGACCCTTGGTTTAAAGCATACTAATCCAGCAGGGGTGTAAGAAAATATCACAATATATCGCGATATTTCACTTCATACTGTATCGATATCAAAAAGCACCATATCGATATTTTTAGGTATTTATTCACATGACATGGCAGAGGTTCACTTTTGTTTTCTGTTTTTCCAGCTCTTTTAAATCTATATTCATGGGTATTTTGTTTTGTTTTTTGTACACAACAAAAGTACTATTGTGATTCTGCAGGTCATAAAGTTTTTTTTTTATTTTTATTTTTTATTGATAATGCTGTTTTGTTAACCCTTTCATGCACGAATTGAGAACCTTAATCAAAATTTTTTCCTGAGTGTTTTTATTCCTCTTTAGGCATGAAAAAAAAACAAAACAAGAAAACAATGCAATCAAAAATTTTCTTCTGAAAAATAAATAATAATAATTTAAAAAATAACAATAATAATTAAAAAAAAAATAAATAAAAATACATAAAAAATATAATATTGAAAAAAAAACAACAACTATTTTTCATGAAGTTGCAAAAATGTCCACTCAGCTGGACACCACATGTTTAATTTTTGACACACAGAAACATGTATTTACTGATAAACTGTGTGAAAACTATGGGGAGGGCTTGTGATTCTGAGGCTTTATGCTCAGGAGAGATCTACATAATGTTACCAATTCATGCCAGAAAAGATATGTAGTGTCTTAAAACTTTAATAAAGATATGTGTAAAAAACAACAACGAAAAGAAAAACAAAATCCATTAATATACAAGAGAACAGCTGTGGAATCCACTGTCCACTGTAATGAGCAGTGTGCATGAAAGGGTTAAATAATGGATAATTCAAGCATCCTAAAATCACTTTTTATTGTCTGAAACAGGCAAATGTTTTGTTTTTTTTTATTGGGAATGCAAAAAAATAATGTTCTGATGTCGGAGGATTCAGGGACTGAACACTATGTATTCTTTTTGCAATAGAATACGAACATTTACACAGGATCTTAAACTGTAATGTCTGTCAAATATTTTTTATTTATGTATTTATTTGAGTGTTTTTTTGGTACCGGTAAAGCAACATGTTAAATCTTTAATTCATCCAAACGCTGCACTATAAGTTTTTCCAGGAAATAATCTTTTAAAAAAAGAAACAAAACAAAAAATATCACCTTGTTAACAGTATCTTGATATATCGTGATATATCATATTGTGAGCCTAGTATTGTGATTTGTATTGCATCGCCAGATTCTTGTCAATACACAGCCCAATAATCCAGTAAACCCTAAGCACACACTGAAATGCTTTGTATGGCATATTAAGACACTAAGAAGAAGCAGTGACCTGATCAGAAGCTTACAGTTCCATCTGTCACCCTCTATCATGTGGCTATTGCATATTGGATATCACTTGATGAGATGCTATTATGTCTAATTCTATTAACAGTGACACTTAAGTCCATCGGGAAAGTGATCAAATCACAATCCCTTGTTGGTAAAGCTTTCCGTCTGCAACTTCAGCAGGTTATATGCCCTTGCAGTCATCTGGACATCATCAGAGAATAACACTGGGCTTTATTAGAGAATCAAAATCAGGATTATTAGTGGTGCAACAGTACAGGTAGGCCACAGTTGGCCCTGTACCTCGGTTTTTGGGCCTCGGCTTTGTTTTGTGCATAAAGAGAACTTCTTTTGTCTCCCAAAATTATATTTTTGTTTGTTGGCAAAAACTGAATTTCACAGTAGAAACAAATAATATCATTGTACTGAATAAAATAACACTTCCTGTCCTGAACAATAGAACCCTTCCTTATCTTTGACTACTCGCATACAGCAGAGGTGATTTCTCATAGACTGCAAGGGAAGCTCGGCTACCCCTGGAATTATGAAAATTAAATGGTTAAATATGTTCGGTTGTGTTGACATTTCATTGACTACAAATGTGTTAGAACACGTTCATCTCACAGACGAGTTCGTTCAGAATCAGCTTTATCACAAACCAACAGACTCGATGTTGTTCACTTCTCATACATTCTCGTTGCGCTGTTTTCTCATTCGATCTCTGCTCAGTGCATTTGTCCGTAGACGCTCAGCGTCCATGCACTTCAATGGGACTGAGTGGAACAGTTTTTTTCATTGCCTCAAAACTGGACGGTAATTGGATAAATGCCACCATGTTGTCCCGCCCCTGGACGCTCGGCGTCTCTGGGGGTGAATGGAGCTGTGGGCGGAGCTCGGCTGGGCTGGACGCTGGGCTTCCACGTGCTGATTGGAGGATCAGTTGAAAGGCTGAATCCCGTTTGATTGACAGCTATTTTCAGATCTACTCCTTCACTGACACAGTTCAGTTTAATACCGTCGCACATTCTGCTGTGAAATCGAGAGAGAAACCACTACGAAATTACTCGTTCATTTCTTGCACTGTAAATAAAACACACTCATTGGACTTCCTTGTTTCAATTTAACATAATTTCAACATTTTCTGGTTTCAGTTCCATAATTTAATCATTTCTTGTTCGAGTTTAATTTTGTTTTGTAGATAGTTAAATCAATCATACTGTTGGCTAGGTCGGAGTGAACTAGCTATCAAGTCCCTGGAAAAGACGCCAACTTGGTGCGATAAGGTCACTAAACATTTTCTTAAAAAGGAACGGAGGGCTGAATTCATGTTTAAATAACTTGATAATTTTTTTGATGTAACCCGACAATGAGCTTCCCCTGTCTGAAAGAAGAGCAGCCACCACTTGTATACAGTCATATAAAACAGACATGTGCACACAAAAGGCCCAAAGGTTTTTTTTTTTTTAAATAAATAAATACGTGTTCTGCCTAGGGATGTAAAAGAAAATAGCCGTATAAAAACACCACAGTTATCTACTGTACGCATTTCCTTGTAATAACGTGTTGTAGTACTTTAAAGTGAGTTACTGTCTAGACAATGTGTTTAATCACGGGTCAGGTCGGGTTGCGGCTCTAATGTGGAACAGTGGTGGACCTGTGCAGGAAGTCTAAAACCGCTTCTCTGTCTGCTGTCTCAAAGACTTCGCCGCCAACACGAAATCAATTCCAAAACCGAAAACCTGCAGTGCTTAAAGGTGGACTGTCCTGTGCAGGGTGGACTGAACAGTACATAGTTTTTCCGCTGCACCCTAATGATTACATTACTAATGCGTTCTAATTTATCCGCTGTTGTGTATTTGTACATGCTGTACCGCATTTGTCCAGCAGTCACCGCCACAGCATTCTGGCCATAGCAATGTGATTGTAAGGTATTCCAAAATGACTAATATCTCCCAAAATATTGGTCCTATCAACTTGCCGTTTTCGCTAGTCTGTTCCTTGACCAAAACTACAAATAAAAGCCAAACTGCAGCAGTCAGCTCTTTCTGGATTTTGTGTGAATCCCCGGACTCACACACACACACACACACACACACACACAGAGGCCACGTGGCTTTTATAATATAGATAACATGCTTGTTCCTAAAGCCAGCACAGTTGTTTCTTTTTAATTCATGCCGTTGTGGATCAATTTTCATCAAAGATCTCCTTCAACATTTATTGCACATGACTTGAGCACTGAATATACAGGGACGCAAGTAAAGACAGGGACACATTAACATGAAGAATGCCATCCACGGATAAACATTTGCCGCTCGGTTTTGTTAATCATCTGCCGTTATCATTCCCTTGCAGGCGTATAGCTTGAATGCAGTTCTTCATTCCAATCAGCACTCCAGTGAGCTTCCAGAGAATTACATTAATTGAGGTGAAGTGAGAGGGGGCGTGCTTCTTAAAGGAATAAATGTGGTTGAGGGAAGGTAAAACAACAGTACTCAATAAATGATGACCCACTGGTCCAAGTCCAGTGATACATAGATCAATGAATGGTGAGATGAATGTCTCTGTGAGAGCGTCCACAGGGATGCTGCTGTTGAGGCTTTATATTAGAAAAGGATGGTGTTTTGTGTTCTCAATTAGTGGAAAAATGTAATCTCAGTGGATTTATGATCATGATCAAATGAAAAGCGAAAATAAATTCAATTTTCCCTTTGTATAAATTAATGGTATTCTGTATTCTGTGTATTTGTGGAGGGGTAATACACTACAAACAAAAAGTGAAGGATTCTTTTTTTTTGGTCTTTTTTTTGTTGTCATTTTTGCCTTTTGTAAATAAAACTATGTCTGGTCATTAAAAAAAGTGTTTCAATTCAATTCACACCAAAAAAGTAGTAAGTGCTGTGAAAGAATCCCAACTGAAAAAAAAAAAAAAAAAAAAAACTCAAAGAAATTAATAATATCCTTAACTTTACACTACAAGAGCTAATGCACTACAAACAAAAAGTTAAGTATCTATCTATCTATCTATCTATCTAGATAGATAGATAGATAGATAGATAGATTATATATATATATATATATATATATATATATATATATATATATATATATATATATAATTTTTTTTTTTTTTTTTTTTGGTCTTTTTTTGTCTTTTTTTGTCATTTTTAACATTTGTAAATAACACTATGTCTGGTCATTAAAAAATGTGTTTCAATTCAATTCACACACAAAAAAAGTAAAAAGTAAGAATCCCAACTGAAAAAACAAACAAACAAAAAAACTCAAAGAAATTAATAATATCCTTAACTTTACACTACAGAGAGCTAATACACTACAAGCAAAAAGTTAAGTATATATATATATATATATATATATATATATATATATATATATTTTTTTTTTTTATTTTTTTTTTTTTTTAATTAATTTTTTTTTTTTTTGGTCTTTTTTTTTGTCTTTTTTTTGTCTTTTTTTGTCATTTTTAACATTTGTAAATAAAACTTTGTCTGGTCATTAAAAAAATGTGTTTCAATTCAATTCACACACAAAAAATGTAAAAAGTGCTGTGCAAGAATCTCTACTAAAAAAAAAAAAAAGCTCAAAAAATTAACAATATCCTTAACTTTTTGTTTGCACTGTAGGTGTATATGTTACACATTTAGGTTAAACCAACTATTTCCAACTGTTGAACAGATTCTCTTTAAAGAAATTATTCAAAAGAATAAACTGCAACTCTTCAAATTTCAAGATTGAAACTATAATAGTTCGAAAAATCTTCAGCGATTTAGGAATTTTTGCATCTGATCATTTGATCCTGACAGTTCCTAATCTCAGGGGATTTATGACCATGATCAAATGAAAAGTGAAAAAAAAAATCTATTTTACCTTTGTATAAATTAATAGTATTTTGTATTTTGTGTATTTGTGGAGAGCTAATACACTACAAACAAAAAAATTAAGGATTTTTTTTTTTGTCTTTTTTAACATTTGTAAATAAAACTGTCTGGTCATTAAAAAAATGTGTTTCAATTCAATTCACACACAAAAAAGTAAAAAGCGCTGTGCAAGAATCCCAACTGAAAAAAACAAAACAAAAAAAAAAAAACTCAAAAATTAACAATATGCTTAACTTTTTGTTTGTAGTGTAGGTGTATGTGTCACACATTTAGGTTAAACCAACTATTTCCAACTGTTGAACAGATTCTCTTTAAAGAAATTATCCAAAAGAATAAACCGCAACTCCTCAAATTTCAAGGTTGAAACTATAATTTATGACCATGATCAAATGAAAAGTGAAAATAAATTCAAATTTCCCTTTGTATAAATCAATAGTATTCTGTATTTGTGGAACATAATAGGCGTATGAGTCACACATTTAGGTTAAACCGACTACAACAGATTATTTTTAAATAAATTATTCACAAAGAATAAACTGCAACTCTTCACATTTCAAGGCTGAAACTATAATAGGTCTAAAAAGTCTTTAGCGATGGAGGGATTTTTACATCTGATCACTGTTTGATCCTGACAGTTCCGACAACAGTTCATTTGTTCGACACACAATCCTTTTCCAAAGCCACAACTTTCAGTATCTAGTTTCTTTGAGTCGGATCAGATTCCTTTATGAACTTTTCAACTTTTTTTATTTTTTTTATTTACACTAACTTGATATTAATTCAGTGTTTTTTTGTTTTTTTTCTTAAGGTTTTCTGCAACTTGTGGCTTGTACACACACAACATGGTGCCCTGAAATCCATCTAAATGAGGCTGTCAGTCATCATTACGTTCTCCACAATAAGAACAATCACGTGTAATTGAAGAGAGGCATTGTTAACGCCTAACAATCGCCCGAAGCTTTAGTTTACCTGTCACAAGACATTACTCTGAGCTCCTTGTTAAATACCACGGTTAAATACCTGTAAGCTTCTGGAAAATCCCTGAGATGATGCTGACATTATCTGTGATACAAAGTGTTAAAAGCCGGTAAAGCCCATTCCCCTACAAAGTCCTTAGTCAGCTGGATGACTAATCCTGAATGGACAGAACCAGCTGCTGATTTTATTTACATGACTTTCACATTATGAGGGACGTCCTATCCTCATACACCCCCTAAAGTACGGAAAACAAATATATATACATGATGTTTGGCTATTATATCACTGTTATTATAAGTAGCAGTAGCAGTAGTTGGAGGAGCAGCAGCATACATAGTAGTTCTTGTTGTAAAGTCATAATAATAATAATAATAATAATAATAATAATAATAATAATAATAATAATAATAATAATAATAATAATAATAACAACAACAACAATAATAATGATAATAATAATAATAATAAATTGGATTTATAAAGCATTTTTCATTCAATCTCAATAATAATAACAACAACAACAACAACAACAATAATAATAATAATAATAATAATAATAATAATAATAATAATAATAATAATACCAACAACAACAACAACAACAGCAACAATAATAATAATAGCAGTAATAATAATAATAATAATAATAATAATAATAATAATAATAATAATAATAATAATTTGGATTTATAAAGCATTTTTCATTCAATCTCAATAATAATAATAATAATAATAATAATAATAATAATAATAATAATAATAATAATAATAATACCACCACCACCACCACCACCAGCAACAACAACAACAACAACAACAACAACAACAACAACAACAACAATAATAATAATAATAATAATAATAAATTGCATTTGTAAAGCATTTTTCATTCAATCTCAAGACAGTCCAATAAAAAATAAAATACTATATCAGGAATAAAAGACTAAACAAGTAAAACAAAGCATCATGGTCTAAACAGGAATGTCTTCAGTCCCTTTTTGAAAGAGTCCAGTGACTTTTTTTTTTTAATTTCCCCTTTTGTTCCAGATTTAACCTTTATGATAATTTTTCCGCCTGGTCCTCTTCTTTGTTTTTCTGTCCAGTAATTTACCTCATGTAACACATAACACATCAATATTCTAAATGTGAACCTTTCAAGCCTTTTTTTTTTTTTTTTTTGGTAATGGAGAAGGTTGGGGTAGTTGTTCTTGGGTTTGTTTGTTTTCTTTTTGTGTACATGTAAAAAAAAAAAAAAAAAAAAAAGGAAATTGCGCAACAATTCATTTTCAACTGATTTGACACATGTGATATGAAGTTTTTATTGCCCATTTTCTGCAGAACTCCAAATAAATAAAGGTTGAAAGAGTCCAGTGACCAGTTGCTTTTCTATTGACCCACAAACTGTGTAAATATAACCTGCGCGTAAAAATTTACCTAATGGAAAAACGACAATTCCACCAAAAGTCTCTTTTTTCGTGCTGGCAAGAGGTGGTTTTTCAGGTGTAGCGCAAATGGTATATCACGCAAAACTACAATGGAAAGACCTTTTTTCGCAACTAGTCAGGTGAATTAAAAAAGCGGATGTTGACGTAAGTTACAACAAGCAAAGAAGAAAAAGAAGAAACATGTCACGGTATGTGTGGACACACCAGGAAACCCAATCATTATTTAATTTAGTACGAGATAGAGTTGTAATATATAATAATAATGAATATATCTGTAAATCAACACCATATTTACGTTCGTCGCCATGTTTATGGAATGACTTCTCGTGTCATCTCACGATGATAAATAAACAAATGATCGCATTTGTGATTTAATGGAAAAACTGACATTACGCACTTCTGTTTTTTTCGACATTTAGTAAATATCGGTAAAGTTTTGCGCAGATGTCCAATGGAAAAGCGACTACTCACACCACATACAGAACATTTGCACAACCAGGACAGGACATTAAGTTTTATTACTGACTGATATGTGTTTCTTTTGTATATTGCATGCCATATATCTTAACCCCCCCCCCCCCACACACACACACACACACACACTCACACTATGATGAGGTAATGTAAATATTGTATAATATTGTACATAAATCTCTTTGTCACTTGGTGTTGCTTCAATAAAGGTTATAAAAAGTAAAAAACAAAAAAAACAAAAAACAAAAAGAAGACAAACCATATTATATTTATATTTATATTTATATTTATGCATTTGACAAACGCTTTTTTCCAAAGTGACTTACAGGGGAAAACCAATCAAATCACTCAGTCAATCAATTTTTATTTATATAGCGTCAAATCACAACTTTCTGAACTATGCTACATATTGGCTTTTTAACATTTTTGCTTACATTTATGGGCATTTTCACATCATATGATAACAAAAATTCTTTCATATTTCTTGCAATAAACGAGTTCTGAAGATTTTACTTTTGCCAATTTATGATTAATGTTTTTTTTTTAATATTACAGGTGAATGAAATGGCTTCGACTAGAAGATCTTGAAAAATAAGCCTGATGTATTTAAATATCCACTAAAAATGAATGACACTGTTATGACTCACGGAAGAAAAAATGGTCTTAATAAGTTTAAATAAAAGCTCAAAGTGGGAGCCAACCCTAGTGGCCATTAGTGGTATTACAACTTTAAGATGCTCCTACTATTTCTGGATGGAGGAAGTTAATACTGGAGCTCATTCCACTTGACTTTTTGACATGTTTGGCACATTCTGGGGGTAGGAGTATATACGTTTTTACTTCTTCCTACTCCTTTTATAATTCCATTTCATTTGTTTTCTTTATATTATTATTATTATTATTATTATTATTATTATTATTATTATTATTATTATTATTATTGTTGTTGTTGTTACACTGGTAAACAACAAATTTACTGTTTAAGTTTTTTGAGCTGATTTAGGATAATTTTGGTGTGCTGAATCCAAAAATCACATTAATTTTGCTCAATCAGGTCAACTTTCTGAACTATGCTACATATTGGCTTTTTAACATTTTTGATTACATTTATGGGCATTTTCACATCATATGATACAAAATTCTTTCATATTTCTTGCAATAAACGAGTTCTGAAGATTTTACTTTTGCCAATTTATGATTAATGTTTTTTTTTTAATATTACAGGTGAATGAAATGGCTTCGATTAGAAGATCTTGCAAAAATAAACCTGACCTATTCTGCTACATCTGCGGTGAATACACCATTGTACCTAACAGGAATCAAGTCACAAGTTTCATAAAGTGTGCTTACCAATCTTATTTTGGTATTAATTATTATATTTTGTGAGAAGATCAAATTTTTCCAAATCAAATTAGCAAAAAAAAAAAAAAAAAACTGACCTGATTGAGAAAAACAGATGTCATTTTTGGATTTAGCGGTGCAAAATGGTCCTGATTCAGTTGAAAAAACCGAGACAACTTGAAAAAACATTTTTTTGTAACCCAGTATTATCATAATAATACAATGTTTTTCAGCCAGTGATATTCAATTTTCCATCTGAATTAATCCATTTACAGTTGATCCACACTACCTGTTGCAAAGATGAGCTAAATATCAGCTAAATGAATTCTTAATATGCTTATTACTTCACTTCTCCAGACACACACTGAAAGAAATGCTTCGGATAAATCCATCTAAACCGTGAGTGTCTGACCTTTACCTCTCTGAGTAAGATCACTTTCACACTGCTATAATGTTGCCAAGCTGAATTTCAAGAGAAAGGTTACCCTTCTGTCATTGAGAAGCTAAGCTGCCTGGTGGGATTGCTGGATGGAGCCGGGCCTGTGAAATGGCAGGGCTTAAACGTAAGCCGACGCCCAACAGATGGACAGCAGAGCCCTAATCCAGGAGAAGAAGACGGTCTCTGCAACAAGGTGCAGAATTCCAACAGTGACCAGCTGCTGTCTTGACCAAACTCTGCCATGAAACCTGTTGACACGTCCCTTCTGAACTTCACCTCTGAAAGGGGTCACTTATTGTTCTCTCTGCAGGTGGTCTATTCATCCAAGGTTCTAATAGTTTTGGATTTTTCATTATAGTTTAGTTTTATTTTGTTTTGACTTCTTTTTTTTCTCTCATTCAGTTAGTTTTAATTCATTTTTAGAGCAGGTTTACTAGTTTTTGTTTTTCTAAATGCTTAGTTTTAATAATAATAATAATAACAATAATAATAATAATAATAATAATAATAATAATAATAATAATAATAATAATAATAATAATAATAATAATAATAATAAACTTTATTTGTATAGCACCTTTCATACAGAAATTGTAACCCAAAATGCTTCACATTGATTGAAAAAATACAATATTAAAATACATTAAGATTTGATTAGAAATACAATAAAATAAAAATAAATATAAAAACAGCGCACATTAAAATATTTGATTAGGCATAGAATTTTTGAAGTGCAAGAAATAAGATGAAATTTGAGAGAAATACAATAAAATAAAAATAAAAGCAGCGCACATTAAAATGTTTGATTTGAAGTGCAAGAAATAAGATGAAATTTGGAATACAATAAAATAAAAAATAAAAACAGAAATACAATAAAATAAAATAAAAATAAAAACCGCACATTCCTGGTTCCTGAATTGTGACCCCATTTTTATCTCCTTTCAAAGGCTGATGAGAATAAAAATGTTTTTCATTTGGTTTTAAATATATTCAGTGAACTGGCTTCTCTAATGTCTTTTGGAACTGTATTCCATAACTTTGGTGCATAGTTAGTAAAGGCTGCGTCCCCCATTTTCTTTGTAATATTCCTGGGAGTCGCTAGTAACCCTGTGTTTGATGACCTCAGTATTCTAATTTGTACATAATTTATCAGTGAGTTTGCAATGTTTTAGTTTAGTTTTAGTATTAATTTTAGTTTTTTTCATACCTTTTCTCTTCTTCACCATTGTACTCACATAAATCCCAGACAGGACTCTACTGCTTTAGGGTATCTTCACACTGTTAAGGGTTAGTATTTTTTGTTGATTCTGTAATGTGCTGTGCCATTTGTAATTGTTGTATTTTTGTGTTCTCTTCCTTGTGTGTGGGTGTGTTCTGTTTTTTTTCCCTCCAACAGATAGCAGCTGATTGAGGATGAGCTGCAGGAGTGGTATTGGTGTGCTGGCTGCTTCTGATTGGTGCCTCACAGAAGAACTGGGGAATTTAAAGGCCAGATCTTCATTCCTCCAGAGACTCCTCTCATTTCATCTCCCCCTCTGTGCAGACCAGCCTTTTGTAATTTTTTGTTAGAACTCTGTAAAAACCAGTGATACAAGGAGAGAATCTTTTTCTTTAAGTTTTGTTTGGCAAGATGGATGTATTTTGGTTTCCTTCGTTTGTTTTTGTAGAACATTATGATTCCCTTACCTGATTTAATTTTTCTTTTTTTTGTAAATAAATATCTCATACCGCAGTTCCGTGGTTGCTGGTCGTTTTGTTAATTTGCTCCTGTTTGTTAAGGGACACGGAGGGAGGGGAGTCTCATGTCATGTTGCGTCTCGGCAACCCCTAGACTGAGCGTAACATGAATTGGGGGCTCGTCCGTTTGTTTTTTCCATTTTCAGATTTTTGATAAGTAGTTTTCGTCGTCTCTTTTCTTCTTGGCAGTTTTGTCTTTTGTGTGTGGGGAATGATGGGTAACACACACCTACCACGTTTGGTCCGTTTAAAACAGACCAGAGTTCGTTTCCCCAGAAAGTCCGGACTTTTTTTTAGGTGTGAATACAAACATGCGAACTCTGATTCGAACCAAACAAGCGGACCGAGACCACCTAGAAGATGTGGTCTCGGTCCGCTTCCAAACGGACTCTGGGCCGGTTCACTTCTGGTGTGAATAGAACCGACCTCGAACCGAACCAAACCAAGGAATCTTGCACCTTTTTGTGCTTTACGAGCCACCGTAGCCGCTGGAAGTAGCCGAGGTTTACGGGTGGTCAGAGCTAACAGCAGCAACCATGAGCTGTGGACAGACGTGGAGCAATGAGGAAATTGAATGTGCCCGTATTATGAAACTGGCTCCGACTGAGCTTTTCTTGAATGTTAACATTATTTTCGTAAATTTGCGTCTGTAAAAATACAATTTATATTCCGAAAATGATAACTGTATGTCGGACCACCACGATTATTTTCATCAACACTGGCCGTCTCTGATTCACCCCACCCCTGACTTTTCTGTCCAATGCTAGCGCAGTTCGTCACATGCATGCTTGTGTTCACGCATTTTAGCAAAAAGTGCAATGTGAATGCGATCCGACCCAAATGAAAAAAATAAAGTCTGCATTTGATCCAAATCAAATAAGTGGACCAAAGGACTTTTCACCCTAAGTCTCCATGTTTCCGACTCTAAACCAAGTGACGGACCGTGAAGTGTCGTATGGTGCCCCTAGCTAAAATTGATGGAGTGAAATAAATCAATTTCATATCAATCCGATATTGACAAAGACGAAAACGAAGGGAATTTTATCCATAATTTTTCTACGTTTTAGTTAGTTTTGTAAGCACACAATACAGTTAGTTAGTTTAAAACCCAATGTATTTAAAACCCAATATCATAAAGTGATATGAATACTTCAAGATTTTTTTTTAACTTAATTGAAGATTTTTTTTTGGCTTACTTCAAGATTTTTTGCTAAATTTGAAATTTTTTTGGCTTAATTGAAGATTTTTTTTTTTTACTTAAGTGAAGTTTTTTTTTACTTAACTGACGATTTTTTTTTTGGCTTACTTCAAGAATTTTTTTGGCTTATTTCAAGATTTTTTGCTAAATTTGAGATTTTTTTGGTTTAATTACCTCCGCCAAGGAGGTTATGTTTTTGCCAGGGTTTGTTTGTCTGTCTGTCTGTTTGTTTGTCTGTCCGTTAGTGTGAAACATAACTCAAAAAGTTATGGACAGATTTTGATGAAATTTTCAGGGTTTGTTAGAAATGGGATAAGGAAGAAATGATTAACTTGGGGGGGGGGGGGGGGCACTGATCAGCCTTGGCGGAGGTCTGCGCTCTCCGAGTGCTTCTAGTTGAAGATTTTTTTTTACTTAAATGAAGATTTTTTTTAACTTAACTGAAGATATGTTTTTTTGACTTAATTCAAGATTTTTTTTTTACTTAATTCAAGATTTTTTTTTTTTGGCTTAATTCAAGATTTTTTCCTTAATTCAAGCTAATTTTTTTTTTTTTTTTGCTTAATTCAATTCAAGCCTGTGGAATTTTTGCACTGGGCAAAAACATCCCAGGGGTCAAACTGGACCCTTTGGCGGGCCGCATTTGGCCCCCGGGCCGCATGTTTGACACCCCTGTCTTAGAGCATCATTGTATGCCACTGTCAGTCTGTGGAAGCTGGCCTTTTTATAGCTCACCCACAGATGTGCTGTGTACAGAGGGGTGCAGTACCCTCTAAACAGAGTCAGTTTCACCTGTACAGAACACGACGAGAATTTCCGCGACAGTACTTTAGCTTATATGCATATAACATCCGACACTGACGATACATGTCCTCGTCATCTGACAGCTGATCTGTAATCATGTGACCCAGGTAATTTCTTAATATCTATTTTTGCATTTCACAAATTCATCCCGAGGGCCAGATTGGACCCTTTGACGGGCCGGATTTGGTCCCCGGGCCGCATGTTTGACACCTGTGATCGAATGAATATGTAGCAAGCTTAAATATTTATTGAATAGTTGCGATCTCTACATTTCTTAGTCATAGTAAAGCGTTTGTAGAAAACACCGGCTCTTATTCATTTCAACCTTTTGGCTTGAATCGTGAATTTCAATTGGCTGTTGACCTTTGGATTTGACCTTATTGATAGACATGGGCGATAGTCAATAAAAGTAATAAGTTATTGTGACAGTGATCACCATGAAATCGTTTACTGGGATGTTTTTTAAATTAATTTCACATTCCAAAATGCAATATTAAACAGATTAGACATTTAAGCTGATGAAGAATATTTAATTAGATGCATGTTAGATGACACGTGTCGTGAAGGGATACTAATGGAAAAAAAAAAAAAAACAGTTTTATAATGGTGACATTGTGAGCAGAGATCAATAGTTTAATGATAAGAAATTTTTCAAGTCTGAGAGTCATGTTTCATTCCAACCAAAGTTAACCCAGACTTCTAATTGGGCCGGTTCTTTACAGATGTGGTTGACTCTTAAGTGCGAAAGAGGGATGTGTGATGTTCCATCATTATTAAGCTCATTAGCCTCGTCTGCCCGGTTCGCTATAGAATCACCATTAACGTTTGTTTCTTAAAGAGCTGTGTTTTCAAAGAGAGACATGCTGCAGCAGGGCTGACTTGAACTAAATGCGTCCAGGATTTAGCAAATTCTTGGATCGCCGCTCACTAATGAGGAACCACAAAAAAATAAATAAATAAATAAAATAAAAAGGGTCTGCCAATTTCTGTTTAGATCCGACCGTGTTTTTTTTTTTTTTTTTTAATCAGCGGCAGGTTAGATTGACATTAAGGTTCAGACTATTTTATGAGTCTCCTGACTTCAAATAAAGATAATCCACATTTAATTAACCTGTTTTATAGCCCTTTTGTTGTATATACATGAAGTACACACTTAAAAACGGAGTGGGCAGTAATGGTTTCTGAGAAAACCCATTAGACTTTTGTGAACCTCAGTCATAATCAGTAAGGATAGCTCATTGTAATTCAGCTTAACTGCAACTGCAATGTGTGGCCAAGACAAAACAATATGTGAGCTGCACATTTACAGACCGGTCAATGTATTTATAACACTGGTCAACAACAAATTTATTGTTTAAGTTTTTTGAGGTGATTTAGGATAATTTTGGTGTGCTGAATCCAAAAATCACATTAATTTTGCTCAATCAGGTCAACTTTCTGAACTACATATTGGCTTTTAACATTTTTGCTTACATTTATGGGCATTTTCACATCATATGATACAAAATTCTTTCATATTTCTTGCAATAAACAAGTTCTGAAGATTTTGCTTTAGCCAATTTATGATTAATTTTTTTTTTTTAATATTACAGGTGAATGAAATGGCTTCGACTAGGAGATCTTGCAAAAATAAGCCTGACGTATTCTGCTACATCTGCGGTGAATACACCATTATACCTTACAGCACAGGTGTCAAACATGCGGCCCAGGGGCCAAATCCGGCCCGCCAAAGGGTCCAGTCTGGCCCTTGGGATGAATTTGTGAAATGCAAAAATTACACTGAAGATATGAACAATCCTTTTAGTTCAGGTTCCACATTCAGACCAATTCAATCTCAAATGGGCAGGACCAGTAAAATACTATCATAATAACATATAAATAATGACAACTCCAAATTTTTCTCTTTGTAAATGTAAATATTTTCATGTATTTACACTAAAACAAAGTACAATTTCGCAAAAAATGTGAATAACCTGAACAAACATGAACAACCTGAAATGTCTTAAGAGAAGTAAGTACAATTTTAACAATATTCTGTCTGTTATTTTAAATGTTTTGTGTGTTTGTAGATTCACTGTGATCTGTAAGTTATAATGTACATGTGTAAATGATAAACTGAGGCAGAATATTGTTAAAATTACACTTATTTTTCAGTTTGTTCATGTTATTCACATCTTTTAAAAGGATACTTTGTAGATGTAAACCTGTTCATAATGTAAATTTACTTTTTTCGCTCTAAAACAGAGAAAAGTTTGGAGTTGTCATTATTTATATATTATTATGTTATGTTATTTCAATGGTCCGGCCCACTTCAGAACAAATTTAGCTGAATGTGGCCCCTGAACTAAAATGAGTTTGACACCCCTGCCTTACAGGAATCAAGTCACAAGTTTCATAAAGTGTGCTTACCAATCTTATTTTGGTATAAATTATTATATTTTGTGAGAAGATCAATTTTTTCTAAATCAAATTGGCAAAAAAACCTGACCTGATTGAGAAAAACAGATGTCATTTTTGGATTTAGCGATGCAAAATGGTCCTAATTCAGTTGAAAAAAACCTAGACAACTTGCAAAAAAACATTTTTTTGTAACCCAGTGTAATTCAACAAAAGCAATTCCATTCAGAAAAAGAAAAAGAAAAAAAAAAATCAAACAAATCTTCATTAAATTACAATCTACCAGCTTTTTTTTTTTCTTCTGAGTCACTCTGCATGGTTTATCATTAATATGCCAAACAATTAATTATGAAACAAGGCCATTACAATTTCAAAGAGTTTAAGGTAGAAGCCTAAACTTATTAAAAATACTTGCTTCAGCGCCCACCTTGCAAGTAGATTAACTACTGTATTCATCAGTTAAATGATGATTTATAAAGCAGAGCAGGTTTATTAGATTAACCTAGCCCCAAACTGATTTTACACTGTATTTTCTGTATTTACCATTATCATCACGAGACTCTGTTTGTTCATTTAATGCATTAGTTAAACCATAGTGGAAATATGGGAAAAAAAATGTAATGTAACAGCTAGGGATGTAACGATATGAAAATTTCATATCACAGTTATTGTGACTAAAATTATCACGGTTATCATTGTTATCGCGGTATTATTGAAATTGTGCTCAAAATGTTCAGAAAGCACTTATATACACACTGAAATAATTTAACCAAGTTATATTTTGAAAAAACAACAAAAAAAACCAAATAAAATAATTGGCACAATGTACTTTCTCTTGGTAGAAACATTCAAATATTAACCCTTAGTGGTCTGAGTCTATTTTGTCCATTTTTCAGTACTTTTAATTTTGCCTTTATATACTATATAAACAAATGTTTACTTTACTCATGTTTGGTATCTTTTTTTTTTATCAGCCCAACTTAATCTGTATCATCTATTATTTTTTCACTTTAACCTACTATATCAACACAAAAGGACAAAAAACACACAAAAGATATATAAAATTCAATTTGAAAAATGTATATAATTTATTGCATAAATAACACAAAGATACTTAATAAACCTTTTCAAAGACTTTAAAAGTGAATATTGGTTCCAAATATTATGTATAGATAATCAAAATTGTAATAAATTAAACTATACTCAAATATTTGACATAAAAGCGATCTTTACATAGGCGTTTTCTCCAGAAAAGTGCGGTAATCAAACACGGTTATCATGATAATTAGAATTTAAACTGTAATACTAACCGTCTGCAATTTTACCACAGTTTATCGTTATACCGGTAATCGTTACATCCCTAGGTAGAAGCATAAGCTTATTAAAAATACTTGCTTCAGCGCCCACCTTGCAAGTAGATTAACTACTGTATTCATCAGTTAAATGATGATTTATAAAGCAGAGCAGGTTTACTGCAAAATAACCCCAAACTGATTTTACACTGTATTTTCTGTATTTACCATCATCGTCACGAGACTCTGCTTGTTCCTTTTAATGCATTAGTTCACAGGTGTCAAACATGCGGCCCGGGGGCCAAATCCAGCCCGCCAAAGAGTTCAGTCTGGCCCCTAGGATCAATTTGTGAAAAGCAAAAATTACACTTAAGATATTAACAATCAAGTGTGTTCAAATCATTTTAGGTCATTTCAATCTAAAAATGATGAGACCAGTAAAATACTATCCTAATAATCTATAAATTATGAAAACTGCAAAAAAATGAAATTTAACTCAGGAATTGACAATGGGGTCCTCTATCACAATTCAAAGGCTGATCCGGCTCTGATCCAGAAGGCGGATTTTATCTCAATTTATATAAAAAATGGGGGTGCCCTTACTTTTTGGCCTACTGTGCCTTTAATATTAAAGGTAGAAATTTCTGACAAGCGCCATCGTGTAGCTCAGTCAGTTCCGCATCGGGAGTATGCCACCGGATTTCATGTAGCTTTAATACTTAAGGAGCTAGATCCAGAAGAAAACCGCCATTACAAGAAATGTGATTTTCGTGAATAACTACTGAACTAATAAGGATATAATTATGAATCCAGTTGCTAATGGTATGTTTTCATGGTCAAGGAATCTTAAAATCTAGGTAAAATAAATATGGGACTAATATTTATGGTGGAAATCACAATATGGGGGAATTGTGCAAACCTCATGCAGTTTGACTCAGGGATTTACAATGGGGTGTTCTATCAAATGGCAAAGACTGATCTGGATCTTTCAAAAAGTTATGGACAGATTTGGATGAAAATTTCAGGAAATATTGATACTGGCACAAGGAACAAATGATTAAATTTTGGTGGTGATCGGGGTGGGGGTGGGGGTGGGGGGGGAGGCACTGATCTGCCTTGGCGGAGGTCTGCGCTCTCAGAGTGCTTTTCTAGTTTATATTATTTTACTGGTCCGGCCCACTTTAGATCATATTAGGCTGAATGTGGCCCCTGAACTAAAATGAGTTTGACACCCCCGCATTAGTCGAACCATAGTGGGAATATGGGTAAAAAATGTAATGTAACCGCTGTAGTGCATTTAGTTCGACGGGAAGCAGAGGAGCGAGATGTCGTAATAGCCATATCGGGGTGGTTTTTGGTTGTTTTTTTTCCCTAAGGCTGAGAGAAAATGTTTCACAGGCAGTAGGGTTACTTCTAACACACACATACACACACACATACACACACATACACATACAGTGATGCTTTAAAGTTGCCTGGTTGTCTGTGCTGTGTATTGCTTTGTGCTATAATGCTATGCCCCCCACTCCGAGGCCTGATCTTTGGAGTTGTGGGGACAAGTTGCTGACAAAGCCTTCAAGACTTGAGGCGATTATGTCATGAGGACACACGGTTACACGCGGACTCCTCTCTGAGCACAGCAGGAGATGCCAACCTTTAGTGCTCTGAAGCACCACTTGCCTCTACGGTTGCAAAAATTGAAACCAGTGCAGCCATAGCAGTAAATGGAGGAGAAACATTAACGACTGAGGATCACAGAGCTTTATGTTTTCATACTCGGATACTGATGACTATTGTGCTCAACCTGACCTGACCTATTTTTTTTTTTTCTACTTAGTGAAACCATCACTAATGCCCTTTTCACACTGGATAAAATCCCACTAGCATCAGCTTTTTTAGTGTTAAAGGCTACAATCGGCAACTATCCTTCTAAGGTCAAATGACTCTATAGTGGTCAAGGGTATTTATCAGATCCAGCTCTGATCAGTATCGGTATTCACTAGTTTTCACCCTTTTACGATGACACACTAATACCCAGGTAGACACATTATTCATTGTTTTTCAGGAACAATGTGCAGGGGGTGTTTTTGGCAAGATGGCGATATGTGAGAAAATCTGAATCGAAAAATTCTAGCTAGAAATCTGTAATAAATATATTTGTAGTTTCCAAATAATTAAAAGGTGCGCTAAATAGGGGTGTGAGAAAATATCGGTTCTGCAGTATATCGTGATACTTCATTTCACAATACTGTATTGATATTAAAAAGTACTATATCGATATTTTTAGGTATTTTTTCAAATGCAGATATGACAGAGGTTCTTTTTTTTTGTTTTGTTTTTTATTATTATTTAACACTCTTTTATGAACCCTTTCATGCACGAATTATGAGAACCTTAATCAAAATTTTTTCCTGAGTGTTTTTATTCCTCTTTAGGCATGAAAAAACACAATGCGATTAAAAATTTTCTTCTGAAAAATAAATAATAATTAAAAAAAATAACAATAATAATTAAAAATAAATAAATAAAAATACATAAAAAAAAATAATAATGAAAAAAAAAAATCTTATGAACCTATTTTTCATGAAGTTGCAAAAATGTCCACTCAGCTGGACACCACACGTTTAATTTTTGATGCACAGAAACATCTATTTACTGATAAATTGTGTGAAAACTATGGAGAGGGCTTGTGATTCTGGTGGTTTATGCTCAGGAGAGATCTACATAATGTTACCTAGTCATGTCAGAAAAGATATGTAGTGTCTTAAAACTTTAATAAAGATATGTGTAAAAAAAAAAAAAAAAAAAAAAAACAACGAAAAGAACAACAAAATCCATGAATATACTAGAGAACAGCTGTAGAAGAGCTGTCCACTGGAGTGACCACTGTGCATGAAAGGGTTAAATATTGTTAGTTCCTTTGTTGGGATTGCACAAAAAATAATGTTATGATGTTAGTTCTGAACTAATAGAATATGAACATTGGAACAGAATCTTAAACTGTAATGTCTGTAAAATATAATTTAAGTTTTAACACTGGAAAATTTTGTGATATAGCATTAGATCCTGTTGTGATCAAATAAAAATGTCTTTAGTATTTGTGCAGATTTCTGGTGTAATTCAATTCTTTAAGGAAATAATCTTTAAAAAAAAAAAAGAAACAAACAAAAAATTGCCCTTTTAACAGTATCATGTTATATCATGATATATCGTAATGTGATCTTAGTATTGGCATTTGTATCGTATCACCAGATTCTTGCCAATACACACCGCTAATATTATTACACAAGTAATAATGGTACTAAATATGCCTCTGTCGTCCCAAAGTTTTATTTCTTACGTAATTTAATTTGTTGTTTCTGTTCAATACTCTCAGCACAATAACTGTGACATCTTTTTGAGGTTAATCTTATTTATTTTCATTGAATTTTTTTATTTTGCCTTATATATATTATCATTATTTTATTTATTTATTTATTTATTTATTTATTTATTTATTTATTTGTGTTTGTTTATTTCTACGATAAATATGTTAAAAAAAAACAAAAAACAACAACTTCTGTCTCAATCTGAGTGTGTTGCAGGTGACTAAAATCTAAAAATGTGTCTATATTAACAAAATATGATTCAGTGAAAACACCGGAAATCTATTCTTTTGTATTTTTGCAAATAAACGTAAATGTAAATTAGCCCATTACAGATTTTAGTTGTTAGACAAAGCTTTTGTACTTTTCTGAAAATGGGGGTTGTATGACAGGTGAATTAACAATCATTTTTACACTATAGGTAATTTATAATGTTCACAATGCCTGACCCTTATTATGGGAGTTCTTTCATATTCTGCATATTTAGCTTTTGCAACAGTTGTGACAAAGAGAATATCTTTCATAAATAGAAGAAAAAATGTGTTAGTCCTAATTCACACGTTCTATTTAGAATAAAGGTTTAAGAAACTTTAGAGGAGGCACATGTTTATTACCAGATAAATTAATTGCTCAAAAATGACTTACTTCAAAAACCGAACAGAAACATATTTCTTTTTATAGCACAGCACTCCTGCACTCCTGATAATGAAAAAAAAAAAAAAAACACATTTACATCTCACTATTATCACTGTAATGAATTCAGTCTATTGTGCAAAATGCAAACGAGCTTAGGCAAATAAACAGGTTCTTCCGCTGTCACTTTTATGAGCAGCCGTGAAAACCCCCATTTATGCAATCATCAATCTATTCTTTACTGACGCATTTTTTTCCCCCGCTGATTTACAATGCACATACTAAAGGTTTTTATCTGAAAAGTACGATCTAATCATGGGGGAAAAAAAAAAATAAATAAAAAAAATCCAGAATTTAAGTTCACGCCTCTTAACTGTAAAAAACACGAAACATTCAAAACAAACAAAGTCCCTGTCAACTCGCTCACACATATTTCACCAGAACACCCAAAGTTATTTAAATAATCCCCATTTTTTATTTTTTTTTTTTGCTTAGAATTAATCATTCATGAGTGAGGAGTTAATTTTATGCAGCTAAATCAAGGCCGTACCTCTTGTATTCCACATGAGCATTTGCGAGACATAGTGTCAGATTTAATTTAAGAATGACAGTACTTATGCAAATCAAAACAGTCCTCAAGTAGTGCTGTGGGGGGGACCAATCATTTTGGTAAGGTGAAGACGTTAAATTTGTAAAAAAAAATTCAACATAAGAACTCTACTGAATATCTCCGCAAATTAATTCAGGGGTGGAAAGAGGATAAATGAACGTTTTGCGAGGGGGCCGCACAACATATTACTCTTCTCAACTCAATTTGTGAGTGAATAAATTTTTCCCTTAGATGAAGTGAGTGGATTTGGCAGTTGCCTTGAGTGACTGTGGTGGAGGGGGGGGGTTTGGGGGTGTTTGTATTTAGGCAGACTCTTGTATTAGCTTATATAGCCCAGCCATTATATCAGCTCCGACATCTGTAGGATATAGTTTTAATAGCTACGACTCCCCCAATCGAGGAAGTCAACATAAGAAATATCCCTTTATTTCATAATGAATAATATCTTACAGAAAGGAGCAGCTGTGGGCCATACTGACTTTAATTGTGACTGGCATCAAGGCTTTTCTCCCAGTAAAGGAAATGTTCCTACTGCTTAGCTGGCCCTGCAGCAGCTCACAGCGAGGCTTCTAAAGGGAAATGAGCTGTAATTAGTTGATAGAGAGGTGACCCCGATGCAGAAAACGCCACACTAATACACTAGGATAAGACACCGGAGGATACAGCTGTTGCACGTCGCAGCGGAGAAGCTAATACATTATGGAGAAAACACTGTCTACATGGGCTGTAACAATGCAGGAGTGTTTTTTTTTTTTTGTTTTGTTTTGTTTTTTTCAACCCTCTGGTATCCGGGTGCACCTTTTAGACACACTTTGCACTTTGTTTTAAAAAACTTCATATTCTTTTTCACAATTTAAATAAGGTTACTGTCATAATAACCTATAAATTATGAAAACTGCAAATTTGTCTCTTAGTTTTAGCGTGAAAAAAGTAAAATTACACGAAAATGTTTACATTTACAGACTAGCCTTTAACAAAAAAATGTGAATATCTGAAATGTCTTAAGAGAAGTTTGTGGAATTTTAATAATATTCTCTCTGTTTTTTAATGTTTTGTGTATTTGTAGATCCACTGTGATCTCTAAGTTGTGATTCACATGTATAAATGATAAACTAAGGTGTAATACTGTTAACATTGCACTTAACCCCCCAGTATCCACGTCCGCCTATTAAGGAACACTTTGCACTTCGTTTTAAAAAACTTCATATTATTTTTCACAATTTAAATAAGGTTAGAATTCAAAAGTTGTTCATTTTTGCATGATCTTTAAAATTCTGGCCGCCAACTGAAATGTGCACATTGTAAACAAAAGAAAATTACAAGACTAGCATCTGTCTCCTAAGTGTGCCTAAAACGCACTATTTCTTCCATTTGATATGTATGATTAGGGCTGACCTGGATTTACAAAAATAAAATCAAATTACAGCAGAAAAATAAATCCATGTATAATATTTAATAGTTTGATTTATAGGTGTGCTTCTCCGATCAAGTGTGTTCAAATCATTTTAGGTCATTTCAATCTAAAAATGATGAGACCAGTAAAATACTATCATAATAACCTATAAATTATGAAAACTGCATATTTGTCTCTTAGTTTTAGTGTAAAAAAAGTAAAATTACACAAAAATGTTTACATTTACAGACTAGCCTTTAACAAAAAAATGTGAATATCTGAAATGTCATAAGAGAAGTTTGTGGAATTTTAATAAAATTCTCTCTGTTATTTAATGTTTTGTGTATTTGTAGATCCACTGTGATCTCTAAGTTGTGATTCACATGTATAAATGATAAACTAAGGTGTAATACTGTTAACATTGCACTTAACCCCCCAGTATCCAGGTCCGCCTATTAAGGAACACTTTGCACTTCGTGTTAAAAAACTTCATATTATTTTTCACAATTTAAATAAGGTTAGAATTCAAAAGTTGTTCATTTTTGCATGATCTTTAAAATTCTGGCCACCAACTGAAATGTGCACATTGTAAACAAAAGAAAATTACAAGACTAGCATCTGTCTCCTAAGTGTGCCTAAAACGCACTATTTCTTCCATTTGATATGTATGATTAGGGCTGACCTGGATTTACAAAAATAAAATCAAATTACAACGGAAAAATAAATCAATACATAATATTTAATAGTTTGATTTAAAGGTGTGCTTTTTTGGCACACTTGGTGACAGATGCTAGTATTTTTGAACATTTGACCTAACGCCAAAAATAATAATGCAAATTAACCGATGTTGGGGTTAATCATTGACATATGGCAGGATGAAAAAATCAAATAATATGCGATCCACTTTTTATGTAGTATATTGAAAAAAAATATTTTTGTGTGTTTTTTTGCATCCAAAAAAATGGTTTGTTTACATTACACACACGGCGTTTAAAGGGTTAAAAAATGTGACAATTATTGAATATTTGGTATTTTTATTTACGGCTCAAGTTGATGAAATAGAAAAAAGTGTAAAAGAATAAAAAACAAACTGTATGAAAAATTCAGCACCGCATGTTTGAGTCCAGTCATTCACTCCATCTTGACAATTTGCATATGAGAGAGAGAGAGAGAGAGGGAGAGAGACAATTTATTAAATAAATTTGATGACTGATCGCAGTTTTCAGACATTAAGCTACGTTAAGCTTTTTTACATTAAGTATTTTAGGCTGTCCCCATTACCTCCACCCCCCGTTTTGAGTCACCAGATCCACCCTCCCCCTGCGCTCCGGCATCTCCCACTTCACAAATGAAGCACTGTTCAATCATATTGTCGTTTCCAAATCCAACATTATTCGGGTTCATCCAATAAAAAGTATTTGTTCTGTGGATCCAGTCAACAGCAGTGGAGTCTGCATGGTTATTTACTTCAACCTCTGTCTGTAAGGGGTCACAAAGGGCTAAATTCATTTATTTAACTTAACCCTTTCATGCATTAATTATGAGAAGCTTAATCAAGATTTTTTTTTTCCTTAGTGTTTTTAATTCCTCTTTAGGCATGAAAAAACAAACAAAGAATGTGACTGAATTTTTTCATGAACCTATTTTTCATGGCGTTACAAAAATATCCACTCAGCTGGACACCATGCGTTTAATTTTAGAAGTAAAGAAACATGTATTTACTGATATACTGCATAAAAACTATGAAATAAAAACATTAATAGTGCTAATCTGATGTTTTCTCACATTTTAACATACCTGCATGGAGATAATTTGCCAAAAAAAAAAAAAAAAACAACCTTTTTGTTAAAAAAAAAAAAAAAAAAAAAGTTAAATACAGTCTAATAACAATTAAATTTTTTTTACTCTCAAACATGTTTCTGCAGATCAGGTTTATCTAGAACAGCACATTTACAGTAATGGTGTGAATTACAGTGTATGGGATAATGCATAAGTGTCCACTGTGTTGGCTGATATGGAATTAAAACAACAAAACACGTGAATAAACAATAGAACAGCTGTAGAATAACTGTCCACTGTAGTGACCAGTATGCATGAAAGGGTTAAATTCATTATTGACATTAATGCAGTTTTCCATGGGCAGTGTTTTATCTGCAGTACATCATCATTTTAAGTGTCTTAAATTCAGGATTATCAGTTCACTGCATGCTTATCTGTGTGAATGGTTCATTTATTTTCCTGTTACATAGAGACTGACAAACCAAATATGAAACGTGACGTTGTGAAACACATCATAAAAGTCTTATTTTACGTCAGGGGTGTCAAACTCATTTTAGTTCAGGGGCCACATTCAGCTAAATTTGATCTGAAGTGAGCCGGACCAGTAAAATAATAACATAATAATATAGAAATAATGTCAACTCCAAACTTTTCTCTATGTTTTACAGTTAAAAAAAAAAAGTAAAATTATATTATGAAAATGTTTACATCTACAAACTATCCTTTCAAACAATGTGAATAACATATTTTAATGTAATTTTAACAATATTATGCTTTAGTTTATCATGTCCGTATGTACATTATAACTTACAGATCACAGTGGATCTACATCAGGGGTGTCAAACTCATTTTGGTTCAGGGGCCATATTTAGCCCAATTTGATCTCAAGCGGGCCAGACCAATAAAATAATGACTTAATAACCTATAAATAATGACAACTCCAGTTTTTCTTTTTGTTTTAATACAAAAAAACCCCAATTAAATTATGAAAATATTTATACTTAATAAATAAGATGCAAATAACCTGAAAAAACAGAAATTTCATTTGACAAATTTGTGCAATTTTAACAATATTATGCCTGGACTTATTATTTATACATATACATTACACACAATGTTACATAAACATTTGGTAACAGGCAGAATATTGTTAAAATTTTGGAGTTTAGAATTAAAACTTGAACAATTTTTACAATATTACATCTGTTATTATTAACACAACTACAGATCACAGTGGATCCATAAATGCATCAAATATTTAGTAACAGACAGAATATTGTTCAAATTGCACATTTCGGGTTGTTCATCTTTGTTTTTATTTATGTATTTATTTGCATTTTGTTGTTAAAGAATAGTTTTGTGGATGTAAATATTTTCACAGTGTAATATTTTTTTCACTTAAATTTTTTCCACATAATTTTTCACAAAGTAAATTTGTCGTTGTCATTATTTATGGGTTATTGTGTTGTTATTTTTACTGTAGATCACATTGGTCTGTATGTGGAACCTGAACCAAAACGATTTGGACAACAGGGGTGTTCAGGTTCATTTTTGTTCTTTCATCCTGCAGGGCCGGAACAGAACCTTTGGCGGGCCGGATTTGGCCCCCGGGCCGCATGTTTGACCCCTGTGATCTACAGATACACAAAATATTTAGTAACAGGTGGAATATTATTAAAACTGCACTTCTTTTAATACGTTTCAGGTCATTCATATTTATTCAGGTTATTCAAATTTTTTGCGAAATTATGCTTTGTTTTAGTCTAAATACGTGAAAATATTTACATTTACAAAAAGAAAAATTTGGAGTTTTCAGTATTTATAGGTTATGTGATCGAATTAGTCTGAATGTGGAACCTGAACTAAAAGGATTATTAATATCTTAATATAATTTTTGCATTTTACAAATTCATCCCAAGGGCCGGACTGGACCCTTAGGTGGGCCGGATTTGGCCCCCGGGCCACATGTTTGACCCCTGTGATCTACACATACACAAAATATTTAGTAACAGGTGGAATATTATTAAAATTGCACTTCTTTTAAGACGTTTCAGGTCGTTCTTATTTATTCAGGTTATTCAAATTTTTTGCTAAATTATACTTTGTTTTAGTCTAAATACGTGAAAATATTTACATTTACAAAAAGAAAAAATTGGAGTTTTCAGTATTTATAGGTTATGTGATCGAATTAGTCTGAATGTGGAACCTGAACTAAAAGGATTATTAATATCTTAATATAATTTTTGCATTTTACAAATTCATCCCAAGGGCCGGACTGGACCCTTTGGTGGGCCGGATTTGGCCCCCGGGCCTCATGTTTGACACCTGTGCTCTATGTCATGGAAACCCATAAATAAATCCATGAAAAATCAAGTGGTGGGAATTATCATTAGCTACCACCAAACTTTTCTCATTATTATTGTTTGTTCAAGAATTTTAACTTTGCTTATTAGCTTTATGCATTCCATCCACTCATTATTACAAGTAAAGGGATGCGGATGTGTTTTATGAACTGCAGAAGACTGACTAAAGACCAGCGAACATAAGTGGAAAAGAAAAACCGTAAATGACGTCACGGCTTAACAAACAGATTGACTCAACTAAACAATTATCACTGCATGAGTTAGCACCATACACCGTCTGTAATTAGCTGTCAGAAGAAGCAGGGCGTCACCCGTTTGTTTCCGAAGCACTGTTTTGATACCATCGCCATGTCGGTTAAATTCAGCCAGAAATGACCATATTTGGACAAAATGGGCAGAGCTACCGAAGCACAAGAGGTCATAAGTGAATTAATGCTAAATGCTACTTTACTGACTCTTGTAAAACTGTCAGCATCATCAAAGGTGTGAGGCAAAATAACTACAACAACAGTAAATCACGAAAAATGCATTTTCTTTAAAAATACAGAAACAGAAATTCTGAAAGCACCTGTCAATCAAAACCTGACAAATAAACAGGTTTATTTAACCTCAGAGCTAATTAATCAAATGAAAAATTAAACATCCACTAAAAATGAATGACACCGTTATGACTCATGGAAGAAAAAATGTCTTAATATGTTTAAATAAAAACTCAAAGTAGGAGTTAGGAGCCAACCCTAGTGGCCATTAGTGGTATTACAACTTTAAGATGCTCCTACTATTTCTGGATGGAGGAAGCTAATACTGGAGCTCATTCCACTTGACTTTTTGACATGTTTGGCGCATTTTGGGGGTAGGAGTATGTAAGTTTTTACTTCTTCCTACTCCTTTTTGAGCATGTATAATTCCATTTCATTTGTTTTTCTTTATATTATTATTATTATTATTATTGTTATTATTATTATTATAACACTGGTCAACAACAAATTTACTGTTTAACTTTTTTGAGCTGATTTAGGATAATTTTGGTGTGCTGAATCCCAAAATCATGTTAATTTTGCTCAATCAGGTCAACTTTCTGAACTATGCTACATATTGGCTTTTTAACATTTTTGCTTACATTTATGGGCATTTTCACATCATATGATACAAAATTCTTTCATATTTCTTGCAATAAACGAGTTCTGAAGATTTTACTTTTGCCAATTTATGATTAATGTTTTTTTTTTAATATTACAGGTGAATGAAATGGCTTCGACTAGAAGATCTTGCAAAAATAAGCCTGACGTATTCTGCTACATCTGCGGTGAATACACCATTGTACCTAACAGGAATCAAGTCACAAGTTTCATAAAGTGTGCTTACCAATCTTATTTTGGTATTAATTATTATATTTTGTGAGAAGATCCAATTTTTCAAAATCAAATTAGCAAAAAAACCTGACCTGATTGAGAAAAACAGATGTCATTTATGGATTTAGCGGCACAAAATGGTCCGAATTCAGTTGAAAAAACCTAGACAACTTGCAAAAAACATTTTTTTGTTACCCAGTGTTATATATTGATTTATTTTTCTGCTCTAATTTGATTTTATTTTTGTAAATCAAGGTCAGCTCTAATCATACATATCAAATGGAAGAAATAGTGCATTTTAGGCACACCTGGGAGACAGATGCTAGTCTTATAATTTTCTTCTGTTTACAATGTGCACAATTTAGTTGGTGGTCACAATTTTAAAGATCATGCAAAAATGAACAACTTTTGAATTCTAACCTTATTTAAATTGTGAAAAATAATATGATTATGATTATGATTATGATGATGATGATTATTATTATTATTATTATTATTATTATTATGCCCTGTGATGAACTGGCAAAATGTCCAGGTATACCCCGCCTTCGCCCCTATGTAGCTGGGATAGGCTCCAAATGACCCCCGTGACCCTAGTGAGGATAAAGCGGGTTCAGAAAAAGAATGAATGAATGAATTATTGTTATTATTAATTATTTACTATTACTATTATTATTTATGTATTTTTTTTGTGGTTTGTTTGCTTATCAATCATTTATGTACCAGTACTTATATTTTGCTGGTTGATTTTTGTTTTTATTTCACTGCCTACATGATTGAAATAAAGATTTCATTCATTCATTCATTCATTCATTCATTCTAGGATTGACATATTCAATCACATTTGGAAACCCTTCCTGGACTATACTGAAGGAAATGTGTCCTCAATTCTATCTCGAGCTTTCATCTGCTCTTGAATGGACTTTTTGTTGTATTGTATAGATATGAATGTGATAACAATCTGTGTCTATGCTGACTGTGAATCTCTATTTTTGTTTTGACTGTAGCGCTGAGCTGTTTTGTTTTGTGTTATTTTGAAAAATGAAAATTTAATAAATATATTCTTATAAAAAAAAAAAAAAAAAAAATGCTCCTACATTGGCTTCATTTTGGAGCCACTGCCCCTTGGTTTGGCAAAAAAAGACATGACAGTAATTGTTGATGATGTACAGGGGTTGGACAAAATAATGGAAACACCTTCACCTCAAGATGATAATGCCCCAATCCATACAGCTAGAATTGTTAAAGAATGGCATGAGGAACATTCTAATGAAGTTGAGCATCTCGTATGGCCGGCACAGTCCCCAGACCTCAACATTATTGAGCATTTATGGTCAGTTTTAGAGATTCAAGTAAGACGTCGATTTCCACCGCCATCGTCTCTAAAAGAGTTGGAGGGTATTCTAACTGAAGAATGGCTTAAAATTACTTTGGAAACAATTCACAAGTTGTATGAATCAATACCTCGGAGAATTGAGGCTGTAATTGCCGCAAAAGGCGGACCTACACCATATTAAATTATATTTTGTTGATTTTTTAAAGGTGTTTCCATTATTTTGTCCAACCCCTGTATTTGAGGAAAAAAAGCACTGACAACTTCACATTTTCAAACACGCCTTAACGACAGCTCTTATGAAAAATGTTTATGTTCGAGCTCCCCTTCCAATATAATTCTGAGGGTATCTTTCCTGTCATTTCTTCATCACTTTTTCCATATCAGCTGAAAATCCACCTCAAAGGGATTTATGTCAGATAATATTACTAACTGATATACAATATATGTATGTATTTTTAAATTCTCAAATGTCATATTGACATCAGTCTTAAAAACCTGCTAATTGTCAGGATTTCCTCTGAAATGTATTGATTTATGTTCTGCTACCTTGAGGTGCATAATCGATTTTATTTGCCTTCATTTCCAGTGAACTGCTTGCTAAAAGACACAATTTTATATCAGACAAACAGTTATGGTAACATAATCAACCTTGTCATTATTATAATATTTAGACCAGGGGTGTCAAACTCATGTTAGTTCAGGGGCCACATACAGCCCAATATGACCTGCAGTGATTAAAATAATAACACAATAATACATAAATAATATCAATTCCAAAATTTGTATGTCTAATTTCTATGTTTTGGAATGAAAAAAGTAAAATTATAGTATCAAAGTTTTTACATCCTTGAAAAAAATGTGGAAAAACATGAACAACCATGACCAAAATGAAACTTATTAATAAAAAAAAAGTGCAATTTTAACAATTTATACCGTTATTTGTCCTCAGCTTCTCATTTTTACACGTTCATTACAACTTACAGATCACAGTGGATCTACAAATACACAAAAAAATTTAATAACAGACAGAATATTGGTACAATTACTCTTAATTGTATTTAGACATTTCAGGTTGTTCATATTTGTTGAGGTTTTTCACATTTTTTGTAAAAGGCTAGTCTGTAAATGTTAACATTTTTGTGTAATTTTACTTTTGTTTTTTACACTAAAACAAAAAGAAAAATTTGTAGTTTTCATTATTTATAGGTTATTACAGGGGTGTCAAACATGCGGTCCGGGGGCCAAAACCGGCCCGCCACAGGTTCCAATCCGGCCCGCGGGATGAATTTGTAAAAATTACACTTCAGATATTAACAATCAAGAATGTCGAACTCGTTTTAGTTCAGGTTCCACATACAGGACAATGTGATCTCAACTAAAATAATAGCATAATAACCTATAAATAATGACTCCAAATTTTCTTAGTTTATTGCGAAAAACATAATATTACATTACACCTATAAATAATGACAACTCCATATTTTTCTCTTTGTTTCAGTGTAAAAACTTACATTAAATGATGAAAATATTAACATTTACAAACTATCCTTTAACAATAAAATGTGAAAAACCTGAAATTTTGTAAGTAAAATTTTAACAATATACTTCCTGTTATTAAATATTTTGTGCCTTTTGTAGATCCAATCCATAATATGCATGTATAAATGGTAAGTTGAGGTGTAATATTATTAAAATTGCACTTATTTTTCTCAAGAAATCTCAGTTTTTTTTCAGGTTATTCACATCATTTTTGTTTGGATAGTTTGTAAATGTACACATTTTCATAATTTAATTTTGATTGCACTAAAACAAAGAGAAAAATTTGGAGTCGTCATTGTTTACAAGTTATTATGCTATTGTTTTACTGGTCCAGCCCACTTGAGATCAATTTGGGCTGAATGTGGCCCCTGAGCTAAAATGAGTTTGACACCCCTGGGTTATTATGATAGTATTTTACTGGTCTGATTCACTTTAGATGGAATTGACCTGAAATTATTCTAACATCCTTGATTGTTAATATCTTCAGTGTAATTTTTGCATTTCACTAATTCATCCCGCTGTATTTGTCCACGGTATCAAACTTATAACATCATTTGTTGATTTCAGGGCCATGAATCAGTCTATAAATATTGCATTTTTCAATGGTTCAAACTGTGAAAACCCCTTAAAAAACTGCTATTAATCATTATATTTAAAAGGCTGTAAGCACCCAGAATTTATTTTAGCTGATTTTCTTCTTTTTAATTTAACATCCTGTGAAAGCAAGAGTTCAATATCACTCACAAGGACATGTGATGTAGTCCTGAACCACAATAGTTCTTCTGAATGGATTAGACCAGGGGTGTCAAACTCATGTTAGTTCAGGGGCCACATACAGCCCAATATGACCTGCAGTGGGCCGGATGATTGAAATAATAACATAATAATACAGAAATAATATCAATTCCAAAATTTGTATGTCTAATTTCTATGTTTTAGAGTGAAAAAAGTAAAATTACTGTATACTATCAAAATTTTTACACCTACAAACTATCCTTTAAAAAATGTGGAAAAACATAAACAACCATGACCAAAATGAAATTTATTAAGAAAAAAAGTGCAATTTTTAACAATTTATGCCATTATTTGGCCTCAGCTTCTCATTTCTACACGTTCATTACAACGTACAGATCACAGTGGATCTACAAATACACAAAACATTTAATAACAGACAGAATATTGGTACAATTACTCTTAATTCAATTTAGACATTTCAGGTTCATATTTGTTTAGGTTTTTTTTTACATTTTTTATAAAAGGCTAGTCTGTAAAAGTGAATATTTTTGTGTAATTTTACTTTTTTTTTTTTTTACACTAAAACAAAAAGAAAAAAATGTAGTTTTCATTATTTATAGGTTATTATGATAGTATTTTACTGGTCTGATTCACTTTAGATGGAATTGACCTGAAATTATTCTAACATCCTTGATTGTTAATATCTTCAGTGTAATTTTTGCATTTCACTAATTCATCCTGCTGTATTTGTCCACGGTATCAAACTTATAACATCATTTGTTGATTTCAGGGCCATGAATCAGTCTATAAATATTGCATTTTTCAATGGTTCAAACTGTGAAAACCCCTAAAAAAACTGCTATTAATCATTATATTTAAAAGGCTGCAAGCAACCAGAATTTATTTTAGCTGATTTTCTTCTTTTTAATTTAACATCCTGTGAGAGCAAGAGTTCAATATCACTCACAAGGACATGTGATGTAGTCCTGAACCACAATAGTTCTTCTGAATGGATTAGACCAACAATACCACTTTCTGCTTCTCAAGGCCTTCCTCCCACGTCTATATGTACCATTTCACATCTTGCCACTAACGCATTCACACCATGAATCACAGAAAAGGAAATAAGCAAGAGAACAACCTCCTAGCCACAACCTCAGGTCATGTTTCTCCTATTTTTTTTTTTGAATGGCGTCGTCTTTTCTTTTGTTTTTGCAGCGTAGCTATGAAGGTGAACCTCATTCAGAAGTGCAGAGGACAGTATTTCATGGATTTAAAATGAGTGGCAGTGTAACTACCTCTTCAGCAAGGTGACACGGTAAGATTCAACACACTATTTAAATAATATATTAAATAAAGGCTTTTGATTTACTGACGCACAGTCCTTGATTTATGGCTATGAAACGTAGAGACTTTTGTATAAGGCCGCCTGAGTTTTCTCAGGTTATTCATTTAGGTTTTATCTCCTCCAATAGAGTAGGCTCTGACAAAAAACATCATCTCCTAAGTGCTTTATCAAAAACCGGAGGTGCATTGTTCAAACTGTACATGAGGCAGCCAAAGCTGTGAGGCAGATTGTGCTCCTGTGGCGTAACAAAACAAAAAAGTGTTGTTTTTTTTTTTTTTTTCCCCCTTCTGTTGCAATGTGAGAAAAGTCAAAAGGTAGATTTAACCTCCCACACAATTAGTGACAGGTCTCTTGAGTATCACCGAGGTCTTCCAGTTCACCTTCCCTTTATACGGCGAGGGTATACTGGCTGTTATTTTAATGAGTGTTGACCCAGACTTTCATCTTTTGACTTTCAGCTCTAAAATATAATGAGAGTAGACCCAGAACAACAAGGTATTTGATATTCATACAGTGCTGCTCTTGGACTGGCAAACAGTGACTTAAGATCCCTCCCTTCCTCTAAAATGAATCACCTGATTGCATATGCAAACGAAATGGCGCCTATTGAGGCATGCAAAGTGATTGAATTGACCAAAGGCTACGGTCTGCTGGGTTATCGATTCCAATGGGTTTTCTTCTGATAAAATAGGCTGGACTTGGATGAAAAAATGCCAATGGTGGACATAATTCACAGTATTTAGGTTAGAGTGGGATTTCTTATTGGCTATACACCTACAACGTATGTATTATATCAAAACCTGAAATGTGAAACAGCTCAGAGACGTTTGACTAAACTGAGTGTACTATAGACCCCCCCCACAAAGAAAAAAAATAAAAAATCTATACCACAGCTTAGGGATGTAACCAAGGTTATTATCGTTAACGAAAACGAACAAAATGACGAAAACTAAAATTGAAAAAACATTTTCGTTAACTGAAATAAATAAAAACTCTAATTAAAAGAAAAAAACGATAACTAACTGAAACTGTATTGTGAGCTTACAAAACTAACTAAAACATATAAAAATTATGGATACAATTCCCTTCGTTTTCGTCTTTGTCAATGTCGGATTGATATGAAATTAATTTATTTCACTTCAGCAGTTTGAGCTGGTGACACCATACGACACTTCACAGTCTGTCATGTCTGGTCATTTGTGGTTTCCAGTCGTCTTCTGGTCCCCACTCTACCTGGAACATACAGACTAAAGCTGGGACACAGCAGCACAGTCCTGTCTGGGGTTTACTGTAGTGATACATGGGTCGGGTTTTTTTTTTTTTTTTTTTTTGGCGTACCGTGTGTGTGCGCGTGAGTGACAGAGACAGAGCTGAGCTAAAGGACAGAGTCAGTGTTGAACTAGCATCCAGGTTAAAACTGGAGAGTTTATCACCATGAAAAGACCTTCCAAGCCCTGAACTGCACAGTTTAGAAGAGGAGAAAAGAGGAGGATGAAAACTAATCCAATTACAGAGGTATGGAACCTGTTAGAATGTTCAAAAACGTTTGATGTTACTAGCTACAGCTAGCTGAACTGAACTGAAGCAAAGTTGGCTAATAATGGAACTGGAGATGATTAAGAGATGAGAGATCTGCTAAGGTGTGGTTTACTGCTGAGGAACTGGGTTATATTTGTTTATAAGTGGTTTATATAGGTTCCTATCTGGTTTAACTGCTGGTTAGCTGGTTTATAATAGGTTCCTATCTGCTTTAACTGCTGGTTAGCTGGTTTATATATGTTTGTATCTGCTTTAACTGCTGGCTGCTTTGTGCATCTCCTCTCATGCTTTGCACATCTTCGCATTGTTTCACGTAAGTGACGTTGTGTATGGATTGCACCCCACCTCAACCTGTTATAGGGAATTTATACATTGTACGGTACATTGTGTCTCTGCTCAGGCCATGAGCCGCCCTAACCCGACCCCCAAATAAAGTGTCCAGGGTAACCCATATCCACGCCTCACTAATTTCTTTGAATAGGATGATGAGGAAGATAAAATATATGAAATAACTAAAACTAATACTAAAACTAAACTAAACTAAACTAAAACTAAGCATTCAGAAAAAAACGATAACTAATAAAAACTAACAAACCTGCTCTAAAAACTAATTAAAACTAACTGAATAAGAGAAAAAAAAAGTCAAAACTAATTAAAACTAAACTATAATTAAAAATCCAAAACTATTATAACCTTGGATGTAACAATATGAAAATTTCATATTGTGACCAAAATTATCATGGTTATCATTATTATCACGGTATTATTGAAATTGTGCTCAAAATGTTCAAAAAGTACTTATACACACATTGAAATAATTTAACCCTTTCATGCATGAATTATGAGAGCCTTAATTAACCCATAAAGACCCAAACAGCCGTTGGCAACCAAAGTTATCTACCGATCTAAAATATTTAATTACTTCCGATCCACTAATCCTATCAATACATGTAAATATTTAGTGTAAAATACAGTTTGTCATCTTTTCATGGTCATCAGAGATGACCCATTTGAATGTTCAGAGGCTCTGTAGTTACCGTGGAAACACCGTCTTCTTCTACAACATTGATTCACCAATAAAACCCATGGAGTTTGATAAATGGCAGTGAATGGACACACTAAGTTTATGTTCAGTTAATGATATACTTTACTGAAAAAGCCAGTTTTTCTTCACTTTTCTCTGTTTTTGGTATGATAACCCTAATATGTAATCACACTATGATGATTTAAGTACATGATCAGTAAATTGAATATTGTAAAATAACTGATTTTCACTGAAAAAAAAAAGCAAAATACAGAGGATAATGTTATGATAAATGGTGATAAATCAGTTAAGAAAGGTTAAATGCAGAGAAAAATTAAACTGGGGACTACCGCATATGTAGCACTGGGTCTTTTTGGGTTAAGTTTTTAGTGTTTTAGTGTGTGTTTAAGTGTTTAGTGTTTTTCTTCCTCTAGGCCATAGGTGTCAAACATGCGGCCCGGGGGCCAAAACCGGCCCACCAAAGGGTCCAATCTGGCCTGCGGCATGATTTTATGGAGTGCAAAAATTACACTGAAGATATTAACAGTCAAAGGTGTTGAACTGGTTTTAGCCCAATGTGATCTAAAGTAAAATAATAGTCTGATAACCATTACAATAAAACGTGACCAACCTGACAATTAAGTACAATTTTAACAATATTCTGTCTGTTACTAAATGTTTTGTGGATTTGCAGATCCAATTTGTAAGTTGTGTTAATTAGCTGATACATAATATTGTAGACATTCTTATTTTAGTTACACATTCCAAACTTCAAAATTTCAACAATATTATGTTTGTGCAACATTGTGTGTAATGCACATGTACAAGTGATTAGTTGAAGCATATTACTGTTAAAATTTGGCTTATTTTTCTTAAGAAATTAAATTTTGTTCTGATTATTCACATCTTTTTTTTTTTTTTTTTTTTTAAGATAGTTTGTAAATGTACATATTTTCACAATCTCATGTTTTTTTTTTTATTGCACAAAAAATGAAGAGAAAAACTTGGAGTTGTCATTATTTATAGGTTTTTATGCTATTATTTTAATGGTGTGGCCCACTTGAGATCGAATTGGGCTGAATGTGGCCCCTGAACTAAAATGACTTTGACACCCCTGCTCTAGGCATTTAAAAAAAAACAATGCGATTGACATTTTTTATGAACCTATTTTTCATGGAGTTGCAAAAATATCCATTCAGCTGGACACCATGCATTTAATTTTTGAAGCGAAGAAACATATTTACTGTTAAACTGTTGAAAACTATGAAATAAAAACATTTTTAATGCAGCTAATTTGATGTTTTCTTACATTTTAACATACACTAATACAGGTCATTATTCACTTCATGCAGATAATATGCAAAAAAGAAACCATTTTGTTTAAAAAAAAACAAAACAAAAAACTGTTAATTACAGTCTAATAACAAGAACAAGCACTTGATTTACTCTCAAACATGTTAGTGCGGATCAGGTTTATCAAGAACAGCAAAGTAACAGTAATGGTATGAATTGCAGTGTATGAGATGATGCATAAGTGTCCACTGTGTTGGCTGATATGGAACTAAAACAACAAAATCCATGAATATACAAGAGAACAGCTGGAGAATAACTGTCCACTGTAGTGACCACTATGCTTGAAAGGGTTAACCAAGTTGTATTTAAAAAAATAAATAAATAAAATAAAATAACAGGCATAATGTACCTTCTGTTGGCAGAAACATTCAAATATTAACCCTTAGTGGTCTGAGCCTATTTTGGCCGTTTTTCAGTCCTTTTGATTTTGCCATTATATATTATATACAGAAATGTTTACTATACCCACATTTAGTATCTTTTTTTTTTTTTTTTTCAGCACAGCTTCATCTATCTCATCTGTCTATTATTTTTTTCACTTCAACCTACTATAGCAACACAAAAGGACAAAAAACAAAAAACAAAAACAAAAAAAAAATCCGATTTGAAAAATGTTGCATAAATAACACACAGATGCTTAACAAACCTTTTCAAGGGTGTATTCACACCTGAAAAGTCCTTTGGTCCGCTTATTTGATTCGGATCAAATGCGGACTTTATTTTTTTCATTTGGGTCGGATCGCATTCACATTGCACTTTTTGCTAGAGGACCAAAATGCGTGAACAGAAGCACGCATGTGACGCACTGCGCTAGCATTGGACAGAAAAGTCGGGGGCGGGGTGAACCAGAGACGGACGGTGTTGATGACAATAGACGTGGTGCTCCTACATACAGTTATCATTTTTGGAATATAAATTGTATTTTTACAGACACAAATTTACGAAAATAATGTTAACACTCAAGAAAAGCTCAGTCAGAGCCAGTTTCATAATACGGGCACATTCAATTTCCTCATTTCTCCACATCTGTCCACAGCTCACGGTTGCTGCTGTTAGCTCTGACCACCCGTAAACCTCGGCTACTTCCAGCGGCTACGGTGGCTCGTCAAGCACAAAAAAGCTCAAGATTCCTTGGTTTGGTTCGGTTCGAGGTCGGTTCTATTCACACCAGAAGTGAACCGGCCCAGAGTCCGTTTGGAAGCTTGTTTGATTCGAATCAGAGTTCGCATGTTTGTATTCACACCTAAAAAAAAGTCCAGACTTTCTGGGGAAATGAACTCTGGTCTGTTTTAAACGGACCAAACGTGGTAGGTGTGAATAAACCCTAACAGTGAATATTGGTTCCAAATATTAGCTATAAAAAATCTAAATTGTAATACAGTGATCCCTTATTTTTCGCGGTTAATGGGGACCGGCGCCCCCCGCGAAAATCGAAAATCCGCGAACTGGAGCCGGAGTCCCCCGAGCCTATCCTAGACCTAGGTACATGTATGTATGTATCTATAAATAGTATATAAGTACTGCAAATGTAATAATTATGAAATAAATGAGATATATATAAAAGAAAACAATGATTAGTACATGTATACATGCATATATATAGATCGGATACATGTACATGTACGTACTGGAAAACATCTGAAAGAAAAGAATGTAGAAAGTAAACAAAACACACACACGTGCATACGTACTAACAGCTGATACGTACTCTCTCCTCTCTTCATTCGTAACGCTTATCCATCGTGTACGTACACACCAACACACGCACATCTACTCCCAGCTCTCTTTTCCTCTCATACGCACAAGAAACAAATCAGTTCTCTCTCTCTCTCTCTCTCTCTTTGGTCTCGAGCATCAACACACACAAACACACGTACATGGGCATGCATGAACTGACATTTCTACATTTTCTCTCTCTCTCTCTCGCTCGGGGTAAGCGGTTGCTGGGCCGTCTGCGTTTCTCGTGTTGCTTACAGGAGGCTGTGAGTCATCGTTTGACGTTTCGCTGGCAGCTGCGGCCTCTCGTCTGCTGTGGGGTGGATTTTCGCGGAATTTCCGCGATTTTTTTCTTGATTTTTTATTTTTTGATGAATATTTCTGAAAAATCCGCGAATAACTAAAACCGCGGAACTTAAAGCGCGAATTGGCAAGGGATCACTGTAAATTAAAACTATACTCAAATATTTGTCATTAAAGCAGATCTTTACGTAGGTTTTTTTCCCCTAAAAGTGCGGTAATCAAACACGGTTATCATGATAATTCGAATTTAAACGGTAATACTCACCGTCTGCAATTTTGCCGCGGTTTATCGTTACATCCCTACCACAGCTCATTACTTTGTTTCCCGCATTCAGCATCTAATATTTACATTTCCCTGCTTTTCTAAGTATCATTTCGCTAAGTCAATCCTAACATGTCAATGCATTTCGCCTCTACGATCATCAGAGAGAGGAGCGGGGCTGGCCGACCCCACCGTGGCACCAGTGCAGAGATAGGGGAGCTTAATCCATGTCCTTTGAGAGATCGCCCAGAAAGATGAAGCCTTAATTAGCCAGATAAAACCCCACATAATAACACTATTGATATAGACTGGGAAATGAGGAATGAATAGAACAAAAAAAAACAAAAGGCGGCTGCGTAGAAGATGTCTGAGATGGGGATGGGTTCGGGAGACTGTAAAGTAACAGAAGTGGACGAAAGAAAAAAAAAAAAAAAAGGACGTTCACTTTCGTTCTGGGCTCAAACCAGGGGAGCATTGTCTCATCTCTGAGCAATCCACCTGCCCCAAATTCTCTTATAAGAAGCTTAGAGGAAAAAATGCTGACCTTCATATAATCAAAGATTATGTGGAGGAAAACAACAACAGTTTTTGGAGTACTTAAGCAATAGCACTCATGGGAGGTGAGAGCAATTAAAGGCAAAATTACTTGTCTAAGCTGTCCTTGTATCCTCCCTTTGCCTATCTTTGGTTCCCTGTAGTATGAGAAGAGGTCATAAAGATAGTGAAAAAAAAAAAAAAAAATCACATCTCACTAGCCTGCCTAATCCTACGGGTACCAGAGGGAGAAAAATCTCACTTTTAGAAAGACAATCTAGGTATTTCACATGTTACACATGGATCAATGACAAGGTGACCCTGTATTGTAATACCAGATGGCTTTACAGAGACACAGCAAATCCCATGTCAACACTCGTGCACCCCTTAAAAGAAGTTACAAAAAAAAAAAAGTGGATCTGTAATTCTGTTAAAACAGATTTAAAATAGGACATCCTCGGTACACTGCATTACGCTCGGATTATCTTTTAACACTAAGAAAACGTAATTAGATTCCGAGCGCACCTCATATCAAAGACATCCAACCTGAATCTGCAGAGGAAGAAGTGTGATCCATTCTGCCACTCATGCTTTAATTAATGAGAAGTAGTCTGTTTTTTTTTTTTTTTTTTTTTTTTGCCTTTGTTTCCATGTAAAGAGCAGGGCCTTTTGTAGGAAGGATGCTGACAGGCACATGATATGCCCGTGGACACATTTTATTTTATTTTTTTTCTGAATTTTGTCTTTTGTAGTCTTGTCATGTTAACCTTGTGATGTAACTTGCATGACATTTACTGAGTAGACATAAGCTGGCAGTGTTGAAGCACAGTAACTCTACTGGAATATATTTCCTGATTCATCTCAGTTATAAAACCTTTTTTTTTTTTTTTTTTTTTCTTTTTGCTGTCTTTTTCATCTGCTGTATTTGTAAAGGCTTCACGGGGAGAATGTAACGGGAAGGTTTTAACATACATAACCACCCACAGTTTTAAAGCCCTTTACATGATCTGAGTGATTTTTTTTTTTCTTGAAAAACCTGATGTATACAATTAGATACATGCAATACACAGATAATCCACCAGGGGGGAGGAATTCGTACACCAGAGGCCTTTCCAGTGACACCACAAGACTGTCATTAAGGAGGAAGGAGGAAGAACTTTGCCAGTTTTGTGAAGGAATTACCAATTTGTTAGACATGTGTTACGGCTGGGGCCATTGGTTGTTCTGTTTTTTTTGTTTTTTTCCTTGTCCCCGCCTTCAATCCGGGGCCAACTGGGAACACCTGAATTCAATTCGCCACCTGCCTATAAAAGCCTGGAGCTCCGACCATGAAGACGAGACTGGGTCCATCGCTGCAGTTCACTTTTTGTTTGTCGTAACTTTTGTTATTTATAAGTAATTTTGGCTATGTACAATTTATTTTTTTTATTATAAATTTTCAGTTATTTTGCTACAAGCGACCTGCTCTCCACGTTTTCCTTTACTGTCTCCCGGACCATCTTTTTCCTTCTTTTAGTTTTTGTTATGTGTCAGCACCCTAGACCTCCTGGCACGTAACAGATATTTGTGTCATATTATGTTTTTGTTTGTTCAAAAAAAATAATATTTGAACATTGAGACCCGATGTGTCAAATTTGATACCAAATTGAAAGTCATACACAGAAATTTATATTTGAAAAAAATAAAGAAAAAATTGGGATGTTCAGAAGGACCAATAAAGGCTCCAGTTTCAAAGAACTAGAATTTTATTATTTATTCAAGCATGTTGGTTTTTATAACAGTATACAGTGATTCAGAGATATTTCATAGATTTTTTTAGCATATATATTATGTTTTTGTTTGTTCAAAAATAATATTTGAACATTGAGACCCGATGTGCCAAATATGATACCAAATGAAACTCATACACAGAAATTTATATTTGGAAAAAAAAAAATTGGGTTGTTCACAAGGACCAATAAAGGCTCCAGTTTCAAAGAACTGGAATTTTCTGTCAGTGATTTAATGGTTCAGGCTTTACAGGGTTAAATCAGACACGGATCAGGTGTTTATTAGGGCTGTAAGAAAATATCGGTTCTGCAATATATTGCGATATTTCCTTTCACAATACTGTATCGATATTTTTAAGTATTTATTCAAATTCAGATTTTGTGGAGGTTCATTTTTGTTTTTTGTTATTATTTTTTGTTGATATTTTATCCATTATTATTTAACACTCTGTTATTAAACAATGTTAGTTCCTTTGTTGGGACTGAACTAAAATAATGTTAGGGTGTTAGTTATGAACAAATAGAATATGAACATTTGAACAGGATCTTCCACTGCTTAAACTTATGCTTAAATCTGTAAAATATAATTTTAGTTTTAACGCTTAGTTTTAGCCTTAGATCCTGTTCTGATCCAATAAAAATCTGTTTAGTATTTGTGCATATTTCTGGTATAATTCAGTTCTTCAAGGAAATAATCATTTTACGAAAAAGAAACAAACAAAAATTGCCTTTTTAACAGTATCATGATATATCGTGATATATCGTATCGTGATCCTAGCATTGTGATTTGTATCGTATCGCCCGATTCTTGCCAATACACAGCCCTAGTGTTTATTGAGTAGAATAAAGTGTGTTTGTGTTGGAATTCAACACACATGCTGATTTCAGAGGAAACTGCAGTGGTCTCTTAATTTTTTCCAGAGATGTATTTGACAGATTCCCCAGTCATGTATTCAAAAGCAGCATTATAAAAAAAATAAAATAAAAAATAGTACGTTTCAGCCCCAGGCACATTATTTTTGGCGACTTTTGAGACATTTAAGACGGATAGAGAGCTATTCAGTGCTTCCAGTGGTGATATTAAATTGAACATGACACAACTGCTTGGGCCAATATCTGTCCAAACCACTGTGTATCTGTGAGACGCCTATGCAAATGGAGGAGACAATACATATTTTCGTTAAAGCTCTTTTAGTCATTATAGCCAACATGGCAGGAGCAAGTGCAAAGAAATGCAAAAGAGCTGAATTATTTATCTTAAATTTGCATATCTACCACAGGTTCAAGCAAGATTGTATTATAGAGGGAGATTTCTTCTGAGGTTTCTTTTTAGGGTATGCGAGCCACGTTTGACCAAATTACAGAGCCTATTAAATCTCATCATAAGCATAAATTTAATATATAGTAAGACTTTTATCGTATTTCAAGGTTCACAAGATGCAAAATATTTGATTCCACCTGAAAATGATTTATTCCGGGACTGCGATAACTATACCCCAATCTCATATGTTTGAAGAGAGTCCCATGCTGAATCCGTTATAAAAAAAAAAGGAAGGGTTAAATTGCTCGGACCGTCCCCTCACCCCACATCAGCGCTCTGCAGACCTGATCCCTCTCTCCTCACGATTCCCACAGGTTCCCAGCTACTTTGCACTTCTGTGGCGGCACGTCACTCGCCAGCATCCAACAAGGTCAAATGCCATTTCATTTTCTCGCCTTTGATCGCCGCCTGGCTGTTTCATCAGTCTCACTCTGCCCCCTTTTCCACCCACGCGCTCCCACCACCATTTTGCCGGTTAATCTGCCCTCACTCATCCCCATAGGTTTAGAGAATAGGAATGGCAGAAGCTGAATTTAAAACATGTCTGTCCAGAGGTGATACATAGGCAATCGATCAACTTGAACTTGTCAAACTTGTAAAGTCAGAGAACAGGCTAGAAGAAATTATCCACGACTACTTCCAGACACGTTTAGGTTTTGCATACATAATCCTCAAGACTTAAAAAAGTAATTCTGGTTCTATTTCCCCTAAATTAAATTGTCTACATTCTTCATTCCTGAAATGAAAGTTAAAATGATTAAATGACAACCTCCATTTTTCTTTGCTTAATTTAACCTTACTCTGCAGCTCAGCTCAGGGCTGAGGTTATATTTTATGCTAAATTAGCAAAGTTCAACCCAACAACGCTAACACTGGGTTACAAAAAAATGTTTTTTTGCAAGTTGTCTAGGTTTTTTCAACTGAATTAGGACCATTTTGCACCGCTAATTCCAAAAAATGACATCTGTTTTTCTCAATCAGGTCAGGTTTTTTTTTTGCTAATTTGATTTTGAAAAATTTGATCTTCTCACAAAATATAATAATTAATACCAAAATAAGATTGGTAAGCACACTTTATGAAACTTGTGACTTGATTCCTGTTAGGTACAATAGTGTATTCACCGCAGATGTAGCAGAATATGTCAGGCTTATTTTTGCAAGATCTTCTAGTCGAAGCCATTTCATTCACCTGTAATATTAAAAAAAAAAAACATTAATCATAAATTGGCAAAAGTAAAATCTTCAGAACTCGTTTATTGCAAGAAATATGAAAGAATTTTGTATCATATGATGTGAAAATGCCCATAAATGTAAGCAAAAATGTTAAAAAGCCAATATGTAGCATAGTTCAGAAAGTTGACCTGATTGAGCAAAACTAATGTGATTTTGGGATTCAGCACACCAAAATTATCCTAAACCAGCTCAAAAAACTTAATAAATTTGTTGTTGACCAGTGTAATCCAAATCACTAGCAGTCCTCTTAGGTTTACTATTAAAGTCACAACAACTCTGTATTTTAACAAAAGTGGAAAAACTCATCCAGTCCTATTTTCTACATATAGGCATTAAAAAGACGAAACTGCTGCTTTTGCTTCTTCTTCTTCTTCTAAATTAGTAGTTTTGGTCAAAAGCACCACTTAAACACTTATTTTTTTTATTAATTCAACAATTTCTGTAAAGCGTTGTGAGGCGACTTTGTTGTGATATTGGGCTCTATGAATAAAACTGAATTGAATTAAATATTTATTTGTTGCATTCATATTCATCATAATGTAGCTCAACGCTGAAAAAAGGGCTGTCTAAAAACAAGATAAAAAACACTAAATCTGAGGAAAAATGTACTCAAAACAAGTGAAATATCTGTTCATGCAGCAAGATCATTTCACTTGACAAGATTTCTTGAATTAAGATTATCAAATCAAGAAATAAGCAGATGTATGAACACTTAAAATAAGAAATTAACTCTTAACCCTTTACTGGGCGAGTGACTATTTTCGGTAATTTCCACAAACATTAAATACGGGGCCAATATGAATGTGACTTATTATGTCAATCCAAATATCATGATAAACACAATTATCCATGTTTTCCATTGACTCTAATAGGGTTTGTGGGTTTTAGTGACGCATTTTGGGTTTCATGATAATTTTCAAGATGTTGATTGGTTGGACCCTGATCATGTGCGTCTCAGAAATGCTACTTACCCCTTTATTGGGCAAATGAATATTTTTGGTAATTTCCTCAAACATTAAATATAGGGCCAGTCCCGTGCCTCAGTGAGGTCAAGAAGCATGTTGGTTTTTATAACATTATACAGTGATTCAGGGAGAATTTACAGACATTTTTTCGCTCTAAATAGTGAATGTGAGTGATTTTTGCCGGTTTATGACCTTATACCAGTTGTTTTATTGCATATGTTTAATTTTTAGCAAGTGGTGCTTGGATGTTTTATGGCAAGAGGTAGATGATGATGTCCAATACCACACTAAGGCAAAATGTGGAATTTCAGAGTATTTCAATGAGTGCCCTATAAAGGGTTAACCCTCTAATACCAAACATATCATATTTGATACATGAGTTTTGAAGCCCTCTACATGATCAGTGTGGTATTTTTTCTTGAAAAACCTGATGTATAGATAGAAAAACCAGTCCTCAGAGTTTGGGAACATTGTCAGAGCAGAAGTCCAGTAGTTTTCAATTGTTATTTTGGATTCCAATTACTTTTGCAGTACTATTAGCACTGTTTTTGCCTATTGTAAGAAGATAGTGATGGCCACAGTAATGTTTTTTATACTTCTCCTTCTTAACTCTCTAACACCAAATGTATCATATTTGATACTTGAGATTTGAAGTCCTCTACATGATCAGTACGATATTTTTTTTCTTGAAAAACCTGATGTATACAATTAGATACATGCAATACACAGATAATCCACCAGGGGGGAGGAATTTGTTCACCAAAGGTCTTTCCAGTGACATTACAAGATTAAATTAATGAGGAAGTAGGAAGAAGTTTGTCAGTTTTGAAAAGGAATTACCAATTTGTTAGACATTTGTGTTATATTATGTTTTTGTTTGTTCAAAAATAATAATATTTGAGCATTGAGACCCGATGTATCAAATATGATACAAAATTGAAACTCAGACATGGAAATTGATATTTTGATAAAAAACATTTTTTGTTTGTTCAGAAGGACCGATAAAGGCTCCAGTTTCAAAGAACTGGAATTTTATCATTTATTCAAGCTAGGGATGAAAGATATATCGTTATCGTATCTATATCTAGATATGAACATTCAAGATATTAATATAGAAAAAGCAACAATATAAACAATATAGATTTCCCGCGTGCTCGCCCTGCATGTACAGTGTAAAATGTGTATGTAAAATGTTTGATTTGTAATTTATTTATTCGTACTTTATGTTAATGTTGATGACTGGCAGTGAGTTCTTATAAATAAAACTGCACTTTCCACATTCTTTTGTAAAATGATGTTTGTATTTTTCTGAAAAACGCTTGGTTTTCCACCGAAGCCGTTGTCATATCGTATCGAGATATCTGGCATGAATATCGAGATATGAAATTTTGTCCATATCGTTCAGCCCTAATTCAAGGATGTTGGTTTTTAAAACATTATACAGTGATTCAGAGATATTTTATAGAAATTTTTAAGCTGTAAATAGTGAATATGAGTGATTTTTGCCGGTTTATGACCTTATAATAGTTGTTTTATTGCATGTGTTTTGTTTGTAGTCAGTGATGCTTGGGTGTTTTATGACAAAAGGAGGTAGATGATGATGTCCAAGAACACACTAAGGCTAAAATTTTGAATTTCAGAGTATTTCAATGAGTGTCCTATAAAGGGTTAAAACAAAATAAATGATCTAACACTTCTATGTCTAAGTTTGTTTGTTTTTTTTATCTTGGTAAGAACCAAATAATTTGCAGCGAACATTATAGATGTGCTGTCATGGAAACAGGCCCTGCACTGATGACTATATTTAATTCTACTTGTCATTTTGCAACAGCACTTATAATGATGTGTATATTATTTCAGTGTTATGGTGTATACTGGTATAATGATAATGCAGTCACAGAATTTCTCCAACACATGAGATTCTTTTTCTTTGCTTTTTTTTTGGTCTGGCTGTTGCTAGTATTGCTGTTGCTTGTTCATGTCAAGCAAACTAACATCTCTTCATGGCACTCCGTCTGGTCGATAACCTGAAATCTGACCTCTTGTTTCCTCCATGCACTTTTGCTCTCCTCCATCAACAGTATTAGCAGTTCTTTTTACAATGCTCAGTCATTCCCGTCTTTCTTCCTCTATACTCTGACAGTGAGGGAAGGTGGAGGAGGACAGAGAGACAGAAGACTAGAGAGAGCTTTTAGGGGAGTTAAGCAAAAAAAGAGCTCCGAAGAGATAGTGAAAGTGAGCTTTTAGGGAACTAAAAGCATCTGCCCTTTATATCAAAACGCATGGACCCTGTTGTCTTGAATCAGGCTGTCGACGGTCCGCCAACAGAGGAGGGTAATGGATCTAAAAAACATTAGAATATGTGAGTTATTATGTCAATCCAAATATCATGGAGCGGCCTTTCCAAACCTAAACACAATTATCTGTGTTTTCCATTAAATCTAAAAGGATTTGTGGGTTTTAGTGACACATTCTGGGTTTCACAATAATTTTCAAGATGCTGATGGGTTGGACCCTGAGCATGTGCATCTCAGAAATGCTACTTACTCCTTTATTGGGCAAGTGACTATTTTTGGTAATTTCCACAAACTTTAAATATAGAACCATATAGGGTATGTAGAACATTATACAGTGATTCAGAGAGATTTTATAGAAAATTTTTAGCTGTAAATAGTGAATATGAGTGATTTTTGCCAGTTTACGACCGTATAACAGTTGCTTTATTGCATGTGTTTAGTTTTTCGCAAGTGGTGCTTGGACATTTTATGGCAAGATGAGGTAGACAACAATGTCCCATGACATACTAAGGTTAATTTTTTTAATTCAAGGAGTGCCTTAAAAAGGGTTAACCCTATAATGCCAAACGTATCATATTTGGTACATGAGTTTTGAAGCCCTCTACATGATCAGTGTGGTATTTTTTTTCTTGAAAAACCTAATGTATACAATTAGATACATGCAATACACAAATAATCCACCAGGGGGGAGGAATCCGTTCACCAGAGGTCTTTCCAGTGACACTACAAGACTGTCATTAATGAGGAAGGAGGAAGAACTTTGCCAATTTTGAAAAGGAATTACCAATTTATTAGACATATTTGTGTTAACATTATGTTTTTGTTTGTAAAAAAAAAAAAAAATTTGAGCACTGAGATGCAATGTATCAAATATGATACAATACTGAAACTCTTACATGGAAATTGATATTTAGACAAAATTTGCTCCTGTGCCAAAGGTGTCTGTTTATATTTTCAAAACTTTGTAAACAAACAACACATATTTAACTTTAATATATGAAAAATAACAAATTTGAGCATTGAAACCCGATGTATCAAATATGATACAAAATTGAAACTCATACATGGCAATCAATATTTGAAAAAAAAAAGTATGTGCTGTTCAGTAGGACCAATAAAAAAGGCTCCAGTTTCAAAGAACTGGAATTTTCTGTCAATGATTTAATGGTTCAGGCTTTACAGGGTTAAAGTTCACGTTAAAAAAAAAAAAAAAAGAAAAATTACAAGCATGGATTTACAAAGCAATTGCCTGCTGTAATATTTATAGGAGAAATATAATGCCAGCTGTCTTTTAAGCCAGTGGTTCTCTAACTTTTTACAGTGGAGCACCCCCTGAAATACACTTTTTTAACTGAGTACCCCCCACCCTCACTTCAGCATTTTTGATTGAAAATTTGGCAAAATTTGCTCCTGTGCCAAAGGTGTCTGTTTATATTTTCAAAACTTCGTAAACAAACAACACATATTTAACTGTAATATATGAAAAATAACAAATTTGAGCATTGAGACCCAATGTCTCAAATATGATACAAAAGTGCAACTCATACATGGAAATTGATATTTGAAAAAAAAAAAAAAAAAAAAAAATTGATGTTTAGAAGGACCAATAAAAAAGGCTCCAATTTCAAAGAACTGGAATGTTCTGTCAGTGATTTAATGGTTCAGGCTTTACAGGGTTAAAGTTCATGTTAAAAAAAAAAAAAAAAAAGACAAGCATAGATTAACAAAGCAATTGCCTGCTGTAATATTTATAGGGGAAATATAATTCCAGCTGTCTTTAAGCCAGTGGTTCTCAAACTTTTTACAGTGGAGTACCCCCTGAAATGTACCCCCCACCCTCACTTCAGCATTTTTGATTGAAAAGAATTGGGCAAAATTTGCTGCTGTGCCAAAGGTGTCTGTTTATATTTTCAAACTTCGTAAGCAAACAACACATATTAAACTGTAATATATGAAAAATAACAAATTTGACCATTGAGACCCAACGTATCAAATATGATACAAAATTGAAACTCATACATGGAAACTGATATTTGAAAAAAAAAAATGTATTTGTTGTTCAGTAGGACCAATAAAAAAAAGGCTCCAGTTTCAAAGAACTGGAATTTTCCGTCAGTGATTTAATGGTTCAGGCTTTACAGGGTTAAAGATGCAAAAAATTGAATGACGCCTGTGTACTGTCTGTTGTAACGTCTGAAATACTTCCATAATGACAACTTCAGATCTTAAGTATTTGCTCGGTCAACCTACTAGACAGCGGAAAAAGAGAGTGGAGAGCACTAGTACTGGACTAAACACCATGTAACAGCCATTATATCAGGGAGGTGAGGCACAAAAACAAATCTTGTTCCCACTTATGGAACATATCATAGTTTTCATTCAAGTGCGGCTGTGTAAGTGGAGCTACTGGTTTATTGTTATTCCACTATTGTGTTTCCTCAGCGGCACAGAACTGAATGAAAGCTTTCTCTAAAAAAGATGCAACATATAATTTTGCCACACAATACCACAATACTAATCATCAACACTGCAAAACAATTCATTCAGAGTCTTGTTATGAATGCATGTAGGGGTATCAAATGAGAAAATAATACGCATTGTCTCCAGATGGAAAGGGAAAGCATTATAAATAAGAACGGATATAAAATTTATGTCAGTTTGCAGGTGCATTTTTACTGAAATATCACCAAAATAACCATGCGCACCCTGAAATTAATTACAGTATATGCAGTAATTAGGGATGTAACGATATGAAAATTTCACATCATGGTGATTATGACCAAAATGATCACAGTTATCATTATTATCGCCTTATTATTGAAATTGTGCTCAAAATGTTCAAAAAGTATTTATATACACACTGAAATAATTAAACCAAGTTGTATAAAAATAAATACAATAATAATAATAATAATAATAATAATAATAATAATAATAATAATAATTGGCACAATGTACCTTCTGTTGGCAGAAAGATTCAAATGTTTTAACCTTTAGTGGTCTGAGCCTATTTTGTCTGTTTTTCAGTACTTTTGATTTTGCCTTTATATACTATATAAACAAATGTTTACTATACCCATGTTTGGTATCTGTTTTTTTCAGCACAACTTCATTTATATCATCTGCCTATTTTTTTTTTTATTTTTTTTTTCACTTTAACCTACTATATAAACATAAAAGCCCAGAAAATACACACACACACACAAAAAAAAAAAAATCAGATTTGAAAAATTTATATAATTTATTGTATAAATAACACAAAGATGCTTAACGAACCTTTTCAGAGACTTTAAAAATGAATATTGGTTCCAAATAGTAGGTATAGACAATTAAAATTGTAATAAATTAAAACTATTCTCAAATATTTGACATAAAAGCATAGCTTTACATAGTTTGTTTTTTTTCCCTAAAAGTGCGGTAATCAAACATGGTTATCATGATAATTAGAATTTAAACAGTAATACTAACCATCTGCAATTTTACTGCGGTTTATTGTTATACTGGTAATCGTTACATCCCTAATATACTATATAAACAAATGTTTACTATACCCATGCTTGGTATCTTTTTTTCTCCAGCACAACTTCATTTATATCATCTGCCTATTATTTTTTTCCACTTTAACCTACTATATAAACATAAAAGCCCAGAAAATACACGCACAAAAAAAAAATTCCGATTTGAAAAATGTATATACTTTATTGTATAAATAACACAAAGATGCTTAACAAACCTTTTCAAAGACTTTAAAAATGAATATTGGTTCCAAATAGTAGGTATAAAAAATTAAAATTGTAATAAATTAAAAATATACTCAAATATTTGACATAAAAGCAGATCTTTACATAGGGTTTTGTTCCCTAAAAGTGCGGTAATCAAACACGGTTATCATGATAATTAGAATTTAAACAGTAATACTTACCGTCTGCATTTTTACCGCGGTTTATTGTTATACTGGTAATCGTTACATCCCTAATATACTATATAAACAAATGTTTACTATACCCATGTTTGGGATCTTTTATTTCAGCACAACTTCATTTATATCATCTGCCTATTATTTTTTCCACTTTAACCTACTATATAAACGTAAAAGGCCAGAAAACACACAAAATATATAAAATCCGAGTTGAAAAATGTATATACTTTATTGCATAAATAACACAAAGATGCTTAACAAACCTTTTCAAAGACTTTAAAAGTGAATATTGGTTCCAAATATTAGGTATAGAAAATTAAAATTGTAATAAATTAAAACTATACTCAAATATTTGACATAAAAGCAGATCTTTACATAGGTTTTTTTTATTTTTTTCCTTAAAAGTGCGGTAATCAAACACAGTAATCATGATAATTAGAATTTAAACAGTTATACTAACAGTTTGCAATTTTACCACAGTTTATCGTTATACCGGTAATCATTACATCCCTAGCTGTAACAGGAAATAAACGAATAAAACTTGTAGTGTTTGTGGCCTGACAGACTCTGGCATTAATTCAATAACGTCAGTTTGGTTGTTTTATCTCTAGCTTCAATCCTGAGCTGAAAGTCAGAGCGCCTACAATTTATGGCTCATGAGCAGCTCAGCAGAGACAGATGATTTCATATGATCATCTGAAAGACGGGTGTCTAAGTTTAATCCTGCCTGGCAACAGAGGCGGCATTGATTAGTCCCTATGCGATGAATACAAATGTCATCTCCAGGGGGGTTGGAGAGGAGCTTTAGTAAGCACAATAATACCTCCCCAACCCTTGACCTCATAACCTTACAATCATCAATGCCTTTTTTTTTTAATGGTGTGTCCTCCAAGTAGCTCTAGGTGAAGTTATTACAATGTGAGTGTGTATATTGTAACATACTTTAAATGGAATTCTGAGTACTGTGGATGATATTGACATGTAGGGTCAGGGCTTCCAGAGTCTATAGTTACTTAAAAAACACTGCAAACAATAAGCAGCTCCTTTTTTAACACTTTGCATTTTAACCCTTTCGTGCATGAGTTATGAGAATCACAATCAAGATTTTTTTTTTGTCCTGAGTGTTTTTATTCCTCTTTGGGGATGAAAAAATAAAAGTGATTGCATTTTTTATAAACTTATTTTTCATGGAGTGACAAATATGTCCACTGAGCTGGACACCATGCTTTTAATTTTTGAAGCAAAGAAACATGTATTTACTGATAAACTGTGTGAGAACTATGAAATAAAAACATTTTTAATGCAGCTAATCTGATGTTTTCGCACATTTTAACATACTCTAATACTAGGTATTACTCACTTCATGGAGATGATATGAAAAAAAACCCAAAAACTTTAAAAAAAAATAAAAAAATAAATAAAACACCCTATTAATTACAGTCTAATTCAGGGGTGTCAAACATGCGGCCCGGGGGCCAAATGTGGCCCGCCAAAGGTTCCAATCCGGTCCGTGGGATGAATTTATGAAATGCAAAAATTACACTGAAGATATTCACAAAAATTTTGGTTCAGGTTCCACATACAGACCAGGAAAAATATTATCATAATAACCTATAAATACATACAACTCCAAATGTTTCTCTTTGTAAATGTTAATCTTTTTCATGTAATTTTCCTGTATTTACACTAAAACAAAGTACCATTTCAGAGAAAATGTAAATATCCTGAAAAAATATGAAAAACCTAAAAAAAATGTGTAATTTAAACAATATTCTGCCTGTTATTAAATGTTTAGTGCACAGGTGTCAACCATGTGGCCCGGGGGCCAAAACCGGCCCGCCAAAGGTTCCAATCCGGTCCGTGGGATGAATTTTTGAAATGCAAAAATTACACTGAAGATATTCACAAAAATTTTGGTTCAGGTTCCACATACAGACCAGGAAAAATATTATCATAATAACCTATAAATACATACAACTCCAAATGTTTCTCTTTGTAAATGTAAATCTTTTTCATGTAATTTTCCTGTATTTACACTAAAACAAACTGTCATTTCACAGAAAATGTAAATATCCAAAAAAAAAAAAAAGAAAAACCTGAAAAAATGTGTAATTTTAACAATATTCTGACTTTTATTAAATGTTTAGTGCACAGGTGTCAAACATGCGGCCCGGGGGCCAAATGTGGCCCACCAAAGGTTCTAATCTGGCCCGCAGGATGAATTTATGAAATGCAAAAATTACGCTGAAAATATTCACAAAAATTTTGGTTCAGGTTCCACATACAGACCAGGAAAAATATTATCATAATAACCTATAAATACATACAACTCCAAATGTTTCTCTTTGTAAATGTAAATATTTTCATGTAATTTTCCTGTATAAAACAAACTATCATTTCACAGAAAATGTAAATTTCCAAAAAAAATATGAAAAATCTGAAAAAATGTGTAATTTTAACAATATTCTGCCTTTTATTCCACCAAAGGGTCCAATCCGGTCCACGGGATGAATTTGCAAAGTGCAAGTTAGGGCATCAAACTAAAAAATAATATCATAATAACACATAAATACATGACAACACCATTTTTTTCTCTTTGATTTAGTGCAAAAAACATGAAATTATGAAAATGTTTACATTAACAAACTATCCTTTAATAATAAAATGTGAATAACTGAAAATATTTGAAGAAAATTAAGTGCAATTTTAACAATATTCTGCCTGTTACTGAATGTTTTGTTCCTTTGTAGATCTGATCTGTAATGCATATGTATAAATGATTAAATCGAGGCAGAAAATTGATAAAATTGTACTTATCTTTCTTAACAAATTTCATTTTTTTCAGGTTATTCACATTCTTTTTTGTTTGGATAGTTTGTAAATGTAAATATTGACATAATTGAATGTAATTTTTTGCACTAAAACAATTTGGAGTTGTCATTATTTACTGGTTGTCATGCTATTACTTTACTGGTTTGGCCCACTTCAGATTAAATTGGACTGAATGTGACCCCTGGAAGAAAATGAGTTTGACACCCCTGCTCTAATCACAATGACCAATTTTTTTTTTTTTTTTTTACACTCAAACATGTTAGTGCAGATCATGTTTATCTAGAACAGCAAAGTTATAGTAATGGTATGAATTGCAGTGTATTATGGGATGATGGATAAGTGTCCACTGTGTTGGCTGATATGGAACTAAAACAACAAAAATCCATGAAAATACAAGAGAACAGCTGGAGAAGAACTGTCCACCGCAGTGACCACTATGCATAAAAGGGTTAAAAGAACTTCTTTTCTTTGCCTTTGCTGTCACTTTCCTATTTCCATGCAGAGACAATAACGTCATTCTCACCCCGCACCTTTGCAGAGCTTCCCTCAAGACATTTTTTTCATGACATTGCAATTAGAATTCATGTGCTTTTTTTCTAATATTAATCCTTTAAAGGTGAATAGACCCTACAGGCTAATGTGGATACATGGCATTTAGACATGCTTCTGACATGGCTCTGACAAGGCTCTACTGTGCAATGACATTTCACATAGAGCAGTAATTCAACGACTAACATAGATATAACAGTAATTAGCCCTCTCGTATAGCTCTTTCTGATTAGAATGAGCCCTCGCCAGACTGCGTATTATGTGACTGTTTTTGCATAATAATAATGTGATATTTGTTGCTCTAGAAACAGTATCACTGATAATAAATACCACGTTGCATTTTTTTGTGTAAATTCTGGATTAGTGTATGTAATAATTATGTTAATGCATATAACATTATGAGATGAAGGCTAATGTCATTAATTTTGTAATTTGTTTCAATGAATAGCCACTATCGCCTTGTTGAAAGTAAAGTGGAGGGCATTACATTACATACATGACATGCAAGAATGGTTAAAACTGAGCACTTAGACTCACACAACAAAAGATATTTTCACGTCATATTTTCTCAGGAATCTATATGTGAATAACTGAGGTGTGTATTGGCAAGAATGTGGCGATACAATACAAATCACAATACTTGGATCACGATACGATATATCATGATACTGTTAAAAAGGCAATTTTTTGTTTGTTTCTTTTTTTTTTTTAATGATTATTTCCTGGAAGAATTGAATTACATCAGAAATCTGCACAAATACTAAACACATTTTTATTTGATCAGAACAATATCTAAGGCTATATCACAAAATTTTCCTGTGTTAAAACTTAAATTATGTTTTACAGACATTACGGTTTAAGATCCTGTTCAAATGTTCATATTCTATTAGTTCATGACATTATTTTTGTGCAATCCCAACAAAGGAACTAACATTATTTAATAAAAGAGTGTTAAGTAATAATAAATAAGATATAAACAATAAAGAAAAACAAAAAAAACAAAAATGAACCTCCGTCATATCTGTATTTGAATAAATACCTAAAAATATTGACACAGTAATTTTTAATATCGCGATATATTGCAGAACCGATATTTTTCTAACACCCCTAGTGAACACACATGCACTGAGTAGGGGTGTAAGAAAATATCAGTTCTGCAATATATCGCAATATTTCATTTCACAATACTGTATCGATATTAAAAAGTACTGTATCGATATTTTTAGGTATTTATTCAAATGCAGATATTGTGGAGGTTCATTTATGTTTTTTTGTTTTTCTTTTTTTATTTCTTATTATTTAACATTCTTTTATCAAATAACGTTAGTTCCTTTGTTGGGATTGAACTAAAAATAATGTTCTGATGTTAGTTCTGAACTAATAGAATATGAACATTTGACAATACTGTGTCGATATTAAAAAGTACTGTATCGATATTTTTAGGTATTTATTCAAATGCAGATATTGTGGAGGTTCATTTTTGTTTTTTTTTTTTTTGTTTTTGTTTTTTTATTTCTTATTATTTAACACTCTTTTATCAAATAACGTTAGTTCCTTTTTTGGGATTGAACTAAAAATAATGTTCTGATGTTAGTTGTGAACTAACAGAATATGAACATTTGAACAGGATCTTAAACTGTAATGTCTGTAAAACATCATTTCAGTTTGAACACAGGAACATTTTGTGATATAGATCCTGTTGTGATCGAATAAAAATGTGTTTAGTATTTGTGCAGATTTCTGGTGTAATTCAATTCTTCAAGAAATAACCAAAAAAAAAAAAAAAAAAAAAAAAAAAGCAACAAGCGAAAAAATTGCCTTTTTAACAGTTACATGATATATTGTATCGTGATCATAGTATTGTGATTTGTATCATATCAGTAGATTCTTGCCGATACACAACCCTAGTACTGAACATCTAAGATCCTTAACTAGGTGTCGGAGATAGAATTTACATTGTTTAACCCTTTCATGCATGAATTATGAGAACGTTAGTCTTTTTTTTTTTTTTTTTCTCGATGCGATTGAAATTTTTTGATGAACCTATTTTTCATGTAGTTAAAAAATGTCCACTCAGCTGGACAGTTTTTTAACTGCATGGAAATGTCAATAATTGGTGTAAAATACAGTTTTTCATCTTTTCATGGTCATCAGATATGACCATATTTGGACGTTCAGAGGCTCCGTAGTTACCATGGAAACACCGCCATCTTCTACAACATTGATTCACCAGTAAAACCCATGGAGTTGGATCAATGACAGTGGATGGACACACTTAATTACTGATAAATTTGCTGAAAAAGTCACTCTTTTTTTTTCCTGTTTTTGCTGTTTGTGATTTAATAACCTTAGAATTTACTCTGAGCTTCAATGAACATCAACATGATCGACAGATTAACCCTTTCATACACGAATTATGACAACCATAGTCAAGATTTTTTTCTTTCTTCTTGTTTTTATCCCCCTTTAGGCATGAAAAAAAAGCAACTGATTTTTTTTTTTTTTTTAATGAAGTTACAAAAATGTCCAATGCATTTAATTTTTGAAGTAAAGAAACGTGTTTAAAACCCAATATCAGAAAGTGAGATAAAAATAAATGAAAAGATTTTAGTCCTACTAATCTGATGTTTTCTCACATTTTAACATATTCTACTGCTAGTTATTACTCACTTCATGGAGGTAATATGCAAAAAAAAAACCAAACAGACAAACTTTTTGTCTAACAAATAATAAGTGATTTACACTAAAACATGTCACTGCAGATCAGGTTTATCAAGAACAGCAAAGTTACAGTAATGGGATGAATTGCAGTGTATAGGATGATGTATAAGCGTCCACTGTGTTGGCTGATATGGAACTAAAACAACAAAACCCATGAATATACAAGAGAACAGCTGTAGAATAGCTGTCCACTGTAGTGACCAGTATGTGTGAAAGGGCTAAATATAGGAAAATACCTACTCTACAGGGTGGGGAAGCAAAATTTACAATATTTTGAGGCAGGGATTGAAAGACAGTGTATGACCAATTAGTTTATTGAAAGTCATGAGAATTTATTTGCCACAAGAAAATTTACATCATAGAAAATGTTTTTATTCTATGTGTCCTCCTTCTTTCTCAATAACTGCCTTCACATGCTTCCTGAAACTTGTGCAAGTGTTCCTCAAATATTGGGGTGACAACTTCTCCCATTCTTCTTTAATAGTATCTTCCAGACTTTCTCGTAATAGTTTTGCTCATAGTCATTCTCTTCTTTCCATTATAAACAGTCTTTATGGACACTCCAACTATTTTTGAAATCTCCTTTGGTGTGACGAGTGCATTCAGCAAATCACACACTCTTTGACGTTTGCTTTCCTGATTACTCATATGGGCAAAAGTTTCTGAAAAGGTATGGATAATAGTGTTAGGTATGATTATGACATCAATATATGTTTGGTTTCAAAACAATTGACATAGTGCCTGTTGAGAAAAAAACAACTAAATGTTCATTGTAAATTTTGCTTCCCCACCCTGTACACAAAAAAAAAAAAAAAAGCTAAATGAGGAGGATAATATAATAATAAGTGGTGATAAATACTTAAAAAAAGGGTAAATAGAGAGAAAAAAAATCATTCGGGAACTGCCATCAAAGAAGCGCTGGGTCTTTATGGGTTAAATATTAATAATATTTGATGTCCTAGCCTGTATATTCTCTCATGCAGATATTATGCAGGTAGTCTCATAGAAGTTGAGGTTAAATTACATTGTAGAATAGCTGTCCACTGGAGTGACCACTATGCATGAAAGAGTTTAAATAAATAAATAAATAAATAAATAAGGTATAATGCACCGATATATGCAAAATGTGACCCATTGTATCGTATATATTGTACTGATGAGTAAACTTGTAAACCAACTGGTGGCCTGTTATACTGTATTTCCTAAACTGACATTCAGAATAGTGGTCAAAAGGAGGCCACGGTCTATAAAATTATAATGAGGTGATATTTTTAGGGAAAAAATTCACAAGTGAGATTATACACTCCAAGGGATTGCACTGCTGAAACTTTAAAAAGAAATACCAACAAATGCTGATGATATTTCAACAGCTCTTGCATCTGCTCCTTCTTCTGATCGACGTACCTACCAAGGACAACAGCGACTTGTGAACAAGAACCTCCCTCCCCCCTCATATCAAACAGCTACTATGATCCCACCGAAGGCCTTTTTTTTTTTTTTTTTTTTTTTTTTTTAATAAACATGCCTATCCAGCCTCGGGCAGCAACATATCAAGGTAGTGGCATCAAGTACAATGGCAGCTGGGTCTTATAAAAACAACATAATTGCTGTCCCTGATGAAAACTCTCAGCGCTGTGTCACCGTAGAATTATGCAGGCATCATGGCCTTACAACTGGGAGCTAATAAACACCTTGTCAGTGCAGTAGGTGTCAGCTTTACACCCAGGATGAGTGTCTCCAGGAGATATGCTAACGCGTCAAAAGCCCAACATTAGCCCGGTCACTAACAGTATTGGTCATTTCATGTGTTGTGAGAAGGCACGCTAGTGATCAGTCACCATGCACTAACATCACAGTTCGTAACATTATCACCCACTCAAATCTCTACAGCGCAGGTGTCAAACATGTGGCCCGGGGGCCAAATCTGGCCCGCCAAATCTTTCATTCCGGCCCTGCAGGATGAAAGCGCAAAAATGAACCTGAACAGTCCAGGTTGTCCAAATCATTTTAGTTCAGGTTCCACATACAGACCAACGTGATCTACAGCAAAAATAACAACAATAACCCATAAATAATGACAACTCCAAATTTTCTTTGTGAAAAATTATGTGGAAAAAAATTCAGGGAAAAAATAACATTGCACTGTGAAAATATTAACATTTACAAAACTATTCTTTCACAATAAAATATGAATAAATGCGTAAATAAAAACAAAGATGAACCCGAAATGTGCACTTTTAACAATATTCTGCCTGTTACTAAATGTTTGGTGCATTTATGGATCCACTGTGATCTGGAGTTGTGTTAATAATAACACTGGTCAACAACAAATTTATTAAGTTTTTGGAGCTGATTTAGGATAATTTTGGTGTGCTGAATCCCAAAATCACATTAATTTTGCTCAATCAGGTCAACTTTCTGAACTATGCTACATATTGGCTTTTTAACATTTTTGCTTACATTTATGGGCATTTTCACATCATATGTTGCAAAATTCTTTCATATTTCTTGCAATAAACAAGTTCTGAAGATTTTACTTTTGCCAATTTATGATTAATGTTTTTTTTTTTATATTACAGGTGAATGAAATGGCTTCGACTAGAAGATCTTGCAAAAATAAGCCTGACGTATTCTGCTACATCTGCGGTGAATACACCATTGTACCTAACAGGAATCAAGTGATCAAATGATTTTTTTTCTCTTAAAACCTATTTTGGGTGAGAACTATATTTAAAAAATCAACTGATAAAGTCACAAAAATGGAATCAATTTTGTGAGAAGATCAAATTTTTCAAAATCAAATTAGCAAAAAAACCTGACCTGATTGAGAAAAACAGATGTCATTTTTGGATTTAGTGGTGCAAAATGGTCCTAATTCATTTGAAAAAACATAGACAATTTGCAAAAAACATTTTTTTGTAACCCAGTGTAATCATAACAGATGTAATATTGTAGAAATTGTTCAAATTTTAGTTCCAAACTCCAAAATTTTAACAATATTCTGCCTGTTACCAAATGTTTATGTAGCATTGTGTGTAATGTACATGTATAAATAAGTCAAAGCATAATATTATTAAAATTGCACTAATTTTTCAAATGAAATGTCAGTTTTTTCAGGTTTTTCACACCTTTTTTGTAAAATGTAAATATTTTCATAATTTATTTGGGGTTTTTTTTGTACTAAAACAAAAAGAAAAACTTGGAGTTGTCATTATTTATAGGTTATTAAGTCATTATTTTACTGGTCTGGCCTGCTTGAGATCATATTGGGCTGAATGTGGCCCCTGAACTAAAATGAGTTCGACACCCCTGCTCTACAGCCTCTGTGCACAGATCTACTGACAGAGCTCTTGTAAAAGCAGCTTTCTTTAACAAATTATTCAAACGCTACACACACTGGTTACCCGGCTTTATCTCGACAAGTGATTAAATTTCAAACGTACTGAGACGTAACCATACTTCACTGAAATATAATGCTGTTATGAGGAGCATGATTTCCTGTGACATCTGATAACACTGTAATATATCTTCCACTATGTATGCTTATTGCAAACATTGATCAACGGTGATGTAATTCAATATAGAATGTCAGAAGTAGCAAAAAAAAAAAAAGCAGTGTACGTATAGTCACGGAAAAAAAATATTAGAGCATCAAAAGTCATCAAAAACAATAGTTATGTAATCAGCTATTAACTCCTGTGTGTATCATGTGACTAAAACAGAGAAAAGAAAACATGGAATGCCTAAAAGCAGTGTTTTTGGCAGTACAAGGCCATAGATATTAATGTAAGAACTGAAGAGATTTTGGTTATTAGCAAGAAAACATGGAAAATGTTATGAGCCTTTTGGGTTGTTGTCATTTTATCATAATTATTAACCCTTTCATGCATGAATTATGAAAACCTTAATCAAGATTTTTTTTCTGAGTGTTTTTGTTTCTTTAGGCTTAAAAAAACAGTGTGATTGATTTATTTATTTTTTTTTATTATTATTTTTTATATGAACCTATTTTTCATGGCACTACAAAAATGTCCACTGAACTAAACACCATGCATTTAATTTTTAAAGTAAAGAAACATGCATTCACTGACATACTGTGTAAGAACTATGAAATAAAAACATTTTTATCCTCCTGAGACCCAGCAATACATTTTTGTCCTGTGCAGGGGACAAAAGTGTGACAGTTTCACTTAAAAAAATGCTGTCCATTGCAAAGGACATTCCATAAAAATAAATAAATAAATAAAAATAATTTTAAAAAATGTATCTGAAAAAGAAACAAAAAAATGCGGTTTCCAATCAAGACAAAAGCTAAAATTTTCTCTTTCCTGGGTCTCAGGAGGTTAATGCTGCTAATCTGATGTTTCCTCATATTTTAACATACTATAATACTAGTTAGTACTCACTCAGATAATATGCAAAAAAAAAAAAAACTCTGTTAATTACAGTCTAATAACAATTAGCAATTGATTTAGATCAAAGAACAGGAAAGTTACAGTAATGGTATAAATTGCAGTGTTGAAATAAAAACATTTTTAATGCAGCTAATTTGATGTTTTCTTACATTTTAACATACACTAATACAGGTCATTATTCACTTCATGCAGATAATATGCAAAAAAGAAACCATTTTGTTTAAAAAAAAACAAAACAAAAAACTGTTAATTACAGTCTAATAACAAGAACAAGCACTTGATTTACTCTCAAACATGTTAGCGCAGATCAGGTTTATCAAGAACAGCAAAGTAACAGTAATGGTATGAATTGCAGTATATGAGATGATGCATAAGTGTCCACTGTGTTGGCTGATATGGAACTAAAACAACAAAATCCATGAATATACAAGAGAACAGAAGGAGAAGAACTGTCCACTGTAGTGACCACTATGCATGAAAGGGTTAAAATGAACAAAAATTGAAAAAAAAAAAACAAAGGTGGTCTAATAATTGTTTCCACGACTGTCTTTAGTTAATCTGTTCTACAGCCTTCTAGAGGGCAGAGAGGTAAACTAGTATCGACAACGTGAAGATAGCCAAGGTCAGTGGCCACACATTTGTTTAATGAAGACTGGGTGTCTGGACAAAGCGGATCATATGTTCCAGCTGCCTCTGCTGCAAGGCAACCATGATTACATCAGCAGCGATCCCAGTCAACTGGAAAATGTGCCGAAAACAGGACCACACTCTGGTATTAAAAAAAATAAATAAATAAATAATAATAATAAACTCATCAATCAGAATCCATTTGTAAGAGAACAGACGGACGATCCAGATCTACCCAGTGTCTTGAGGCCATTCTTGAATCATGTTACAAACACACTTGGAGATCAAGGAGAAGACGATCAGCTGATATAGTCGTGGAAAAAAAATTATTATAGACCCAGGGCTGTTTCTAGCTTTATGGGGGCCCTTAGCAACATGCTGTTTGGGGGCTCCTAGTTTGTCAAACTATGATGAAGAGATCTCTAACCCTTTAGATCACAGGTGTCAAACATGCGGCCCAGAGGCCAAATCTGGCCCGCCAAAGGGTCCATTCCGGCCCGCAGGATGAAAGTGCAAAAATGAACCTGAACAGTCCAAGTTGTCCAAATCATTTTGGTTCAGGTTCCACATACAGACCAATGTGATCTACAGTAAAAATAACAACAATAACCCATAAATAATGACAACTTCAAATTTACTTTGTGAAAAATTGCGTGGAAAAAACTTAAGTGAAAAAAATAAGATTACACTGTGAAAATATTTACATTTACAAAACTATTTTTTTTTTTTTTACAATAAAATCAAAATAAATACATAAATTAAATCAAAGATGAACAACCTGAAATGTGCAATTTGGACAATATTCTGCCTGTTACTAAATATTTTGTGCATTTATGGATCCACTATGATCTGTACTTGTGTTAATAATAAGAGATGGAATATTATAGAAATTGTTCAAATTTTACTTCCAAACTAAATTTTAACAATATTCTGCCTGTTACCAAATGTTTATGTAACCTTGTGTGTAAATTCACATGTATAAATAATAAGTGGAGGCATAATATTGTTAAAACGGCACTAATTTTTCAAATTAAATTTCAGTTTTTTCAGGTTATTCACATCTTTTTTGTAAAACGTAAATATTTTCATAATTTAATTGTTTTTTTTGTACTAAAACAAAAAGAAAAACTTGGAGTTGTCATTATTTATAGGTTATTAAGTCATTATTTTACTGGTCTGGCCCACTTGAGATCAAATTGGGCTAAATATGGCCCCTGAACCAAAATGAGTTTGACACCCCTGCTTTAGATGGTCTACTAAGATGCCATAATCTAATACACTTCATGAGCAAAACAGGCTACAGTTGAAATTAAACATCTCAGGCAAGTTAAACCGATAAGAAAACTATCATACAACATGTAGAAAACAACAACTTTCTCTCTCTCTCTCTCTCTCTCTCTCTCTCTCTCTCTCCCTATATATATATATATATATATGTATATATATATATATATATATATATAGCAATAAATAAAACAGATTTTGAGTGTTTATAAAAAAATGTTTACTTCACATAAGAAAATACAACCACTGAGATAACTTCTTTTTGACGCCATTACAGTGTTTGTTTTGTTTAATACTCTCGCTAACAGGAATGGTAGGTGGGTAGCTGTCAATCATTCCCATCATACCTGTCGGCGGCCCGCTACGTCACTAACTGTGTGACAGTGAATATGACCTGATAATGCCACAAAACCATCAGCCACAGCTTATCATTTCAGTTTATTTAATTTATATCCTATGTTTATTTTATTTTTAAGTATAAAAGAGGTGTAATAAACACATGACATAGCTACAAATAAAGACGGGACATTTTAATTCCCTTCAGATGAGGCTGAACATGCAGGTTTGGGACCCCCTAGTAGCTTGGGGGCCCTAAGCATTCACCTAATTTGCCGAAAGCACGAAACAGCCCTTATTAGACCACCCCCTTTCTTTGTTTTCTTCAATTTCTTGTTCATTTTAATACCTAGTACAACTAAAGACATATAATAACAGCAAAGATAGCTCATAAGAGTTTAATTTCAAAGCTGATATTTAGTTGTTTTCCATGTTTTCTTGATTATAACCAAAATTTTTAAGTCCTTCTATGGCATTGTCCTGTCAAAAACAGTGCTTTTAGACATTCCGTGTTCTTTTTTTCTGTCGGTTTTAGTCACATGACACACACAGGAGTTAATACTTCATTGCATAACCGTTACTTTTGATGACTTTTGATGGTCTAATAACTGCCGAAAATGTGCCGAAAACAGGACTGCATGCTGGTATTAAATAATAATAATAATAATAATAATAATAATAATAATAATAATAATAATAATAAACTCATCAATCAGAATCCATTTCTAAGAGAACAGATGGAATCATCTATCCAGTGTCTTGAAGCCATTCTTGAATCATGTTACAAACACACTTGGAGATCAAGGAGAAGACGATCAGCTGATGTGCAGTCGTGGAAAAAATTATTAGACCACCCCCTTTCTTTGTTTTCTTCAATTTCTTGATCATTTTAATACCTGGTACAACTAAAGACATATAATAACAACAAAAATAGCTCATAAGAGTTTCATTTCAGAGCTGATATCTAGTCGTTTTCTTGATTATAATCAAAATTTTTAACTCCTTCTATGACATTGTACTGACAAAAACAGTGCTTTTAGACATTGTGTGTTCTATTTTCTGTCGGTTTTAATCACATGACACACACAGGAGTTAATACTTCATTGCATAACCGTTACTTTTGATGACTTTTGATGGTCTAATAATTGCCGAAAATGTGCCGAAAACAGGACTGCATGCTGGTATTAAAAAAAAAAAAAAAAAGTAATAATAACAATATGAAACTCATCAATCAGAATCCATTTGTAAGAGAACAGATGGAATCATCTATCCAGTGTCTTGAAGCCATTCTTGAGTCATGTTACAAACACACTTGGAGATCAAGGAGAAGACGATCAGCTGATGTGCAGTCGTGGAAAAAATTATTAGACCACCCCCTTTCTTTGTTTTCTTCAGTTTCTTGTTCATATTAATACCTGGTACAACTAAAGACATATAATAACAGCAAAAATAGCTCATAAGAGTTTAATTTCAAAGCTGATATTTTGTCGTTTTCCATGTTTTCTTGATTATAACCAAAATTTTTAACTCCTTCTATGACATTGTACTGACAAAAACAATACTTTTAGACATTCCATGTTCTTTTTTCTGTCTGTTTTAGTCACATGACACACACAGGAGTTAATACTTCATTGCATAACCGTTACTTTTGATGGTCTAATAATTGCCGAAAATGTGCCGAAAACAGGACTGCATGCTGGTATTAAATAATAATAATAATAATAATAATAATAATAATAATAATAATAATAATAATAATAATAATAATAATAAACTCATCAATCAGAATCCATTTGTAAGAGAACAGATGGAATCATCTATCCAGTGTCTTGAAGCCATTCTTGAATCATGTTACAAACACACTTGGAGATCAAGGAGAAGACGATCAGCTGATGTGCAGTCGTGGAAAAAATTATTAGACCACCCCCTTTCTTTGTTTTCTTCAATTTCTTGATCATTTTAATACCTGGTACAACTAAAGACAAATATAATAACAACAAATAACAAATAGCTCATAAGAGTTTAATTTCAGAGCTGATATCTAGTTGTTTTCCATGTTTTCTTGATTATAACCAAAATTTTTAAGTCCTTCTATGGCATTGTACTGTCAAAAACAATGCTTTTAGACATTCCGTGTTCTTTTTTCTGTCGGTTTTAATCACGTGACACACAAAGGAGTTAATACTTCATTGCATAACCGTTACTTTTGATGACTTTTGATGGTCTAATAATTTTTTTTTTCTACGACTGTATTCCTATACAGTCACAAAAGAAGTCCTAACATCCCATGATGCACCTATGTGGGCCCTTGTGCCACACCCTAGACCATGTATCTGTGCGTTATCTCAAGGTGTATCAGCTATCTATCATCTTAGGTCGCAAAACCCAGATAAAGAGAACTACAGTGCTTCTTCTTCTCCTCCTTCTTCTTCATCTTCTTCTGCTGTTTCAGCTACGGGAGGTTGCTCCTGTTCTGTTCTATCTGGCTGTCCGCTTCTTCTCCCCCCCCCCCTGGCTATTTATAACCAATAGAGCTACAGCACTTAATGAATATCCGCAGGCACAGCATCACACAGTCTTCTGATACTCTGCCGCAACTGTTTTGGTGTGTGCTATTATAAGAAGCAGTGCTGAGCAATAAAAAGGGGGGGAAAAAAAAAAAAAAATCACTATACGTAGGCTATATCTTCTGCAAATGCTGCCTTGAATAACAAACAATAGGCGACATGTGGCACCATAAACAAATAAGTTCCCCCTTGTACAGTCCCAGGCAGTGCTGTTCCTGTATGTAAAACCCCATGACTGTTGTCCTTAAAACCTTCAAATATTTGAAGTCATTATCAATAAAAATGCACTATAACTATAGTCCGTTGCAGCAGAAAGCCCGGGTTGTGTTGCCCATTTAACAGATAGCCATCTTTGCAGATGAATAAAATGGCATATGGGGAGGATCACGACTGCTCCTGCACAATAAGAAATGTTATCACAGCACTGCCTATATGTGGCAAAATAAGGGCTAGATTAAGATAACATTTAGCAATTCACCCCCCCCCCCCCCCCCACCACCACCACCACCACCCCCTGACACACACACACACACACACACACACACACACACAAGCACAAACACACACATACACTCCACTCAGTCCAAACACACTCACATTCGCGGGACAATTAAATTTGATTAATGGCTTAAACCCTAGTCCTCTCTCTCACACACACACACACACACACACACACACATAGAGAGAGAGAGAGAGAAATGGCCAGGAAAAGGCGATTACACTCTTAAAAAATGTGCATTGATAACAAATCTGTAAATTAATTTCGAATCTGTTTGGATTAAATGCATTTTACCTGCAGAGGACGCGCCTAACCACACACACACACACACACACACACACACACACACAAGTCCCCGTTTGCTTTGCTTTTCTGTCCTGTAAACCCAATCTACCATATTCACCGCAGACTTACAGGAAGATTTTTTTTTTTTTTTAAGCTGATTTCAGATCACAATAAGCTCCAATGACTTTCAGGAAAGAATCACCTAAATTGATTTTTTTTTTTCTTTTTTTGACACCGGAACACAGTCTAATGTACATATCTAGAGGTTTTCTCCAAAGTAACCCAAGGTGTACAGCTGCATTCCAACCTCCTGGATATTTGAACCACAGCCTAACTGCATCCATTTACGCACAGTATACACAGCAAAAGACCTTAAAAAAACAACAACAAAAAAAAAGAGTGTATTTTTTTGAAAGTAGGCGATTTTTTCTTCTTGTTTCTTCTTGATCGGATACTCACCTGCTGTAGCCCTCACTGCTTCCAAGCATCCTTTCGCATTTCTCCGCGACGGCAACTCCCAGTCACCAACACTTCAATGGAGACGCACTATCTCAAGTCACTCTCCTTGAACAAAACCGGGTAAGAGAAAAGGAAAAAAAAAAAAAAAAAGACACACACAATCGGTCGTTTCTTCCAAATCCCCAGTTAGTTTTCTTCCCAAACGGTCGCACCGCAGTTGCTGGGACGACACCAGCGCGCAAAAAAAAGCCCAATAATGTTAATAATGATAATAATAATAAAAAATCCCTCCAATTTACGCACACCGTCGGAGATGGGACTCCCTGTGCGCTTCGAAAAAATGAGTGTTATAGAAATAAAAAGAAGGAATGCAAATGGCAGGTATAGAAGAGAGAAAGACTCCCACGCACGTTCCCGATGCAAACGCGCTGTTCTCGCTCCTTTCCTTGATGCAGTCTCTTCACAACCTCACACACTCGCAGTTCTGCGCGACGGGCTGTCGTCAGTGGCAAAGGCAATCCGCTTTTTGCAGAGGAGGGAGGGAGGGAACAGGGAGAGATGATCGGCGGAACGCACCCTGCCCGGTGTCCTACTCACGTGCGCGTACGTGTAAATGTGTACGTGTGGTTAAAAAAAAAAAAAAAAAAAGTCCATGAGCGTCTATGCGCGCGCGTCTTGTCTACTGTATATGTATTTAATCCCAGTGCGCACTCAGACAGTGTGTGTTTCTTCACTGTCTGCTTTATTTATCCGGCTCGTTTCGTCAAGCATCACTATCTGTCCAGATCTGTATGTCCAGGATACACACACACACACTCACACACTCTCTCGTTCTCTTACACGCACACTCCACCCCGGTTGCGCATGCACATTTGCGCACAATAAATGTAACTCCCATTACTTTCGCTCCATGCAAACATATTTCTGACAATCTAGTGGCAGAATAAAGAAAGAAAATCAGATGTAAGTCTCCTAGACTGGAGTGGAGACAGAGGAAGGGAGGGGTGGGAATGAAGGAGGGAAGGAGGGAGGGATGGAGGGAGGGGGTGAGAAAGTAGCAGCAGTTCCTCTTTTGAAGGCCTGATGGCACTGTGGGCTTCATATACTGCAGACTCATACACACTCATACAAGCCTCTTCCAGAAGGTGAGCCCTGGAGTATATTATTCTCTAATACATATCCGATCCATTGTCTTATCTCCTGTGATTTTAACCCTTTCATGCATGAATTATGAGAACTTTAACCTTCTCATGCATACTGGTCACTACAGTTTGCAGCTATTCCACAGCTGTTCTCTTATACAGGGTGGGGAAGCAAAATTTACAATATTTTGAGGTAGGGATTGAAAGACAGTGTATGACCAATTCGTTTATTGAAAGTCATGAGAATTTATTTGCCACAAGAAAATTGACATAATAGAAAATGTTTTTATTCTGTGTCCTCCTTCTTTCTCAATAACTGCCTTCACACACTTCCTGAAACTTGCACAAGTGTTCCTCAAATATTCGGCTGACAACTTCTCCCATTCTTCTTTAATAGTATCTTCCAGACTTTCTCGTAATAGTTTTGCTCATAGTCATTCTCTTCTTTCCATTATAAACAGTCTTTATGGACACTCCAACTATTTTTGAAATCTCCTTTGGTGTGACGAGTGCATTCAGCAAATCACACACTCTTTGACGTTTGCTTTCCTGATTACTCATATGTGCAAAAGTTTCTGAAAAGGTATGGATAATAGTGTTAGGTATGATTATGACATCAATATATGTTTGGTTTTAAAACAATTGACGTAGTGCCTGCTGAGAAAAAACAACTAAATGTTCATTGTAAATTTTGCTTCCCCACTCTGTATATTCATGGGTTTTGTTGTTTTAGTTCCATATCAGCCGACACAGTGAACACTTAGGCATCATCTCATACAATGCAATTCATACCATTACTGTAACTTTGCTGTTGATGATCTGCAGTGACATGTCATCCCTTGAGAATCAACTGGTTCTATGTCCACTTTTCCTCATTTTGAGAAAACACACAGCAAAAATTAGAGTGTTGAATCAACTCCCGCAGAGTTGATTTTAACTCTTTTTCAGAGTTTATATAGGTCCACACCAGTGGCGATTTCTCACAGACTGCAAGGGAGGCCTGGCGTCCCCTAAAATTATAAAAATTAAATGGTTAAATATGTTCAGTTGTGTTGACATTTCATTGACTACAAATGTGTTAGAACACGTTCATCTCACAGACGAGTTCATTCAGAATCAGCTTTATCACAAACCAACAGACTCGATGTTGTTCACTTCTCATACATTCCCGTTGCGCTGTTTTCTCATTCTATCTCTGCTCAGTGCATTTGTCCATAGACTGCAGGTGTCTCTGGGCTTCAATGGGACTGAGTGGAACAGTTTTTTTCATTGCCTCAAAGCTGGACGGTAATTGGATAAATGCCACGATGTTGTCCCGCCCCCAGACGCCAGGCATCTCTGGGGGTGAATGGAGCTGTGGGCGGAGCTCGGCCGGGCTGGACGCCAGAATCCCACGTGCTGATTGGAGGATCAGTCAAAAGGCTGAATCCCGTTTGATTGACAGCTGTTTTCAGATCTACTTCTTCACTGACACAGTTCAGTTTAATACCGTCGCACATTCTGCTGTGAAATCAAGAGAGAAACCACGACGAAATTACTCGTTCATTTCTTGCACCGTAAATAAAACACACTCATTGTACTTCCTTGTTTCAATTTAACATAATTTCAGCGTTTTCTGGTTTCAGTTCCATAATTTAATCATTTCCTGTTTGAGTTTAATATCGTTTTGTAGATAGTTAAATCAATCAAACTGTCGGCTAGGTCGGAGTGAAAGGAGCATCTGTTGTTTAAAAAGGCTGAAGTCTTACACCCACAACACAATGGGCCAACGCAATCTAAGCAGCCCAGCTCTGCTGGACATTCAGAGGACACTGGTCCAGTCCCTGGAAAAGACGCCAACTTGGTACGATAAGGTCACTGAGCATTTTCTTAAAAAGGAACAGAGGGCCGAATGTATGTTTAAAGAACTTGACTTTTTTTTTTTTTTGATGTAAGCCGACAATGAGCTTCCCCTGTCTGAAAGACGAGCAGCCGCCACTGGTCCACACTTTACAGAGTTAAATTAACATTTTCATTGGAGTTAATTATTTAACACTATGCCAGAGTTGCCTTTTTAACTTAACACTGACTGAGTTAACTACCAACACTCACAAGAGTTCATAAATGGTAAATGGACTGAACTTATATAGTGCATTTTCTACATCTTCATGGTGCCTAAAGTGCTTCACAATTCCTCACATTCACACACACTCATACAGTGACATCAGTGTCTTGCCCAAGGACACTTCAACACATGGATAGTCGGAGCCAGGATTTGAACCGCTGACCCTTTGGTCATTGTACGACCCGCTCTACCAACTGAGTCACAGCCGCCCTTCATAATCTCACCGACCTGGGTTAAATTAACCCATATGGATTTATTATTTACACTGTCAGAGTTTCTCCTTTAACTCAAACAGAGTTAAATTAAGACCATGAAAGTAACAAAAATAACACTCACTTTACTTAATTTTCACTCTGAAAGTAGTGTTAATTTTAATCATAAAAAAAAGTGAATCCATTAAAAATGACTTAAAATTGAACAGGATGATTCAAAGAAAGCTGATGCATTTTTTTTTTTAGAAAATGTATTTTTCCTCTTTTTTCTCTCTGACAGTGACAGTCTGATAGAAATTGCACAGGTTCACCTGGTTTGAAATGCAGGGGCCAGGCAAATTAACTATGGAGAGACGCAAAACAACACTTCTCCTGAGTTAGTTTCCACAGGCTTGACTAACTCTTTTCATTAACCCCAACTCTGAGTGACATTTAACTCACAGTGAGTTAAAACTACACTGTGAGAGTGAAAATTGACTCTCAAATGTTTAACCCTGAAATTTCAACTCTCCAATTTTTGCTGTGCAGAGTTTGAAAATTTCACCTGTCTGATCTCTGGTATTTGGAGAGTTATCCATCATCTTTTGTGTGGAGTAGTGTTGACTGTGGAAGGAACCCTAAACATATTATTAACATGTTCTAAATCTCCATAGGCTTAGAGATAGAAGAAGTCAAAAATGGACATAGAACTTTCTGATTCCAAGGTCTGGAAGTTGGCCCTGGTCAACATGTTCTATGTCCAACAGAGGAGCTGGTGCCTTTACAGGTGTCACTTATGATCCAAACCAGGAAGTTCTATGTCCACCAGAGTTGTTTTTAAAAAGTTATGAACAAACTAAGAACGTTTTAGTCAGTGATTACATGTATTTTATACTGATGTCACAAAATGCAACAGTAAAAACCATCCTTCGCTGGTGTTTTCCAATCCACATGTATTTAAGGTTAACAACTAAAATGAACACATCTGTCCTTTTTCATTAAAGGTAGAATGGTGAAGAAACGTGTTAGGACACCTGGAGTACCTGAGGAAATTGTGTTCACTCAGTTTTCATGGCAAACAACCATTTTCCAGCCATACTTCAATCCTCAAAGGCATCATCTTGGATGTCCTTAACACCTCTTTCTGCAGCATCGTTAACAACAGATATCTCCGAGACATTCATTCATTCATTTTCTGAACCCGCTTTATCCTCACTAGGGTCTTTACTTTAGGCACTTTAGTATCCATTAAGTATGGCAATGCATTTAAAAACAGCACTTTTTGGTGTTTTTTGACATTTTTTGACAGGCCCTTCATACTTTGCGGTGGAGGGGGTGGGGTCAAACGTTGACAGATTTTGCTGAAATTTTTTGGGGGGGCTATTATCATGTTGGAGATTAACTGGTTTAAATAACACCATGATCTGAAGAGAAAAGTGATTTTTGAGACGCCCTACTGTTCTCTTGTATATTCATGGGTTTTGTTGTTTTAGTTCCATATCAGCCAACACAGTGAACACTTAGGCATCATCTCATACAATGCAATTCATACCATTACTGTAACTTTGCTGTTCATGATCTGCAGTGACATGTTTTAGTGTAAATCAGTTGCTAATTGTTATGAGGCTGTAATTAACAGTTGTTTTTTTTGTTTGGTTTTGTTTTTGCATATTATCTCCCTGAAGTGAATAATAACTAATATTAGAGTATGTTCGAATGTGTGAAAACATCTGATTAGCAGCATTAAAAATGTTTTTATTGCATAGTTTTCCATATCATTTTCTGATATTAGGTTTTAAACATGTTTCTTTGCTTCAAAAATTAAATGCGTGGTGTCCAGCTGAGTGGACATTTTTGTAAATATTTGTAAAAAAAAAAAAAAAAAAAAAATCAATCGCATATTTGTTTTTATATCAACAGAGGAATAAAAACACTTCGGAAAAACATCTTGACTAAGGTTCATTCATAATTCATGCATGAAAGGGTTAATCAAGATTTTATTCCTCTTTAGGCATTTAAAAAAACAATGGGATTGATTTTTTTATTAAGATATTTTTCATGGATTGGCAAAAATGGAAACTAGAAAAGCACTCGGAGAGCGCAGACCTCCGCCAAGCGCAAAAATTCCCCACATAATCGGTGATACAGATCCTACATTTATTTTTAAAAATAAAATCCGCCTTCTGGATCAGATCTGGATCAGCCTTTGAAATGTGATAGAGGACCCCATTGTCAATTCCTGAGTTAAATTTCATGAGTTTTGGTCAATAATTAAGCGAGATATTGGGAAACGAAAATTTTGGCCCCATTTACCACAATGTTAACGAAAATTTCAAAGTGATCCAGAATCCAGGATTTCTTCCGGATCACCCCCAAAAGTTAATCATTTCTTCCTTATCCCATTTCCAACAAACCCTGAAAATTTCATCAAAATCTGTCCATAACTTTTTGAGTTATGTTGCACACTAACGGACAGACAAACAGACAGACAGACAAACAAACCCTGGCAAAAACATAACCTCCTTGGCGGAGGTAAAAAGCAAAAATGAAAAAAGAAAAAAACAAAAAAAAAAAAGGCTGGACACCATGCATTTAATATTTGAGGCAAAGAAACATGTATTTACAGATATACTGTGTGAAAACTATGAAACAAAAACATTTTAAAACTGTTAATCTGATGTTTTCTCACATTTTAACATACTCTAATTCCAGTCATTACTCATTTCATAGAGATAACATGCAAAAAAAAAAAAAAAAAAAAAAAAACACATTTTGGTTATTTACAGTCTAATAACCATAACAAGGACTTGATTTATGCTCAAACATGTTAGATCAGGTTTATCAAGAACAGCAAATAAAGTTACAGTAATGTTATCAATTGCAGTGTATGGGATTATGCTTAAGCATCCAATGTGTCGGCTGATATGGAACTAAAACAACAAAATCCATGAATATACAAGAGAACAGCAGGAGAATAACTGTCCACTGGAGTGACCACTATGCATGAAAGGGTTAAAAGGGGTCTCAGCATAAAAAAAAAAAAAAAGAAAAAAATCACTCCGATTGCAAAGGCCTTTAAGAGCAGCCAGGATAAATATTTCATAGGTTGCAAACTCTTATCTTGTCAAAACCACTGTTCTCATTTCAGTTTATGCACTTGTTTTGCATACTATCCTAAAAGCCTGTCACTCTTGCAGGTGTGCGCCGCGCCGATAAGCATCAACCCGCTTCGTAAACATCAATCCTGTAGTCTCTTTAACGTGTCGCTAAAGTAGGAAAGGGGTCAAAGGCTCAAACTTGAGCTCTTCGATGAATTATAACAAGGGGATTTTAACACTACACTGTAAAAAATGACTGTAGAATTAACACCAAAAAGTTTGTAAAATTGCAACATAAAAAAACTGTAAGTGACAATACAATGCAAAGTTGTTTATTTGAAAAGATTTTTTGTGTTAGCGATTAAATCAAATATAGCTTTAGTTTTTACAGGAAGAGTATGTTAAGAAATCCAGATGTGTATGTAGAAATGATGTATTTCTATTGTTTTTAGAAAATAAAACTGTAAATTGAAAAACAATGTGATGCTGTTTAAACTGCAAGACCATAATGTTGAAATAATGGCGTATTAGTTATAAAAAAATTATAAGTTATAAAAAAGTAAAAATTTACAGTGTAACATTTTAATCCTTTCATGCATAGTGGTCACTCCAGTGGACAGCTGTTCTCTTGTAAATTCACGGATTTTGTTGTTTTCGTTGCATATCACCAACAGAGTGGGGACTTATGCATCATCCCAAACACTGCAATTCATACCATTAATGTAACTTTGCTGTTCTTGATAAACCTGATCTGAGTGTAAAAAAAAGTTAATTGTTATTAGACTTTAATTAACAGTTTTTTTGTTTTTTTGAACATTTTTTTTTTTTTTTTTTTTGCATATTATGTCCTTGAAGTGAGTAATAACTAATATTTGAGTATGTTAAAATGTGAGAAAACATCAGCTTAGCGGCATTAAAAATGTCTTTATTTCATAGTTTTCACACAGTATATCAGTAAATATATGTTTCTTTGCTTCTAAAATTAAACGTATGATGTTCAGCTGAGCGGACAGTTTTGTAACTCCAAGAAAAATAGGTTCATAAAAATAAATAAATAAATACGTAAATACATAAATAAATAAATAGCATTGTTGTTTTTCATGTCTAAAGGAGAATAAAATACTAAGGAAGAAAATTTTAATTAAAGTGCTTATAATTCATGTATGAAAGGGTTAAATTTGGAAATGAATGGGTTGGTAGAGTTGGTAGAGCAGCTTGTCCAATAACCAAAGGGTTGGTGGTTCGAATCCTGGCTCCGACTGTCCATATGTCCATGGAAGACACTGAACCCAATTGTTCCCAGTTGGACCTGGTGGATTTGGAAAGAGCTTTGGACACCATGAAGGTGAAGAAAATGTGCCAAATAAGTGCAGACCATTTAAATCCAGTGTTAAATCTACATGTTTAAAATGTTCAATCTACATGTTTAAAATGATTTACATGTTTAAAATGTTAAAGCTACATGTTTAAAATGTTAAATCTACATATTTAAAAAATGATTTACATGTTTAAAATGTTAAATCTACATGTTTAAAATGATTTACATGTTTAAAATGTTAAACCTACATGTTTAAAATGACTTAAATGTTTAAAATGTTAAATCTACATGTTTAAAATGTTAAATTTACATGTTTAAAAAATGATTTACATGTTTAAAATGTTAAATCTACATGTTTAAAATGTTAAATCTACATGTTTAAAATGTTAAATCTACATGTTTAACATGTTAAATCTACATGTTTAAAATGTTAAATCTACATGTTTAAAATACTAAATCTGCATGTTTAACATGTTAAATCTACATGTTTAAAATGATTTACATGTTTAAAATGTTAAATCTACATGTTTAAAATGATTTACATGTTTAACATGTTAAATCTACATGTTTAAAATGATTTACATGTTTAAAATGTTAAATCTACATGTTTAAAATGATTTACATGTGTAAATGCTAAATCTACATGTTTAAAATGTTAAATCTACATGTTTAAAATGTTAAATTTACATGTTTAAAAAATGATTTACATGTTTAAAATGTTAAATCTGCATGTTTAAAATGATTTACATGTTTAAAATGCTAAATCTACATGTTTAAAATGTTAAATCTACATGTTTAAAATGCTAAATCTACATGTTTAAAATGTTAAATCTACATGTTTAAAATGTTAAATCTACATGTTTAAAATGGTAAATCTACATGTTTAAAATGTTAAATCTACATGTTTAAAATGCTAAATCTACATGTTTAAAATGATTTACATGTTTAAAATACTAAATCTACATGTTTAAAATGTTAAATCTACATGTTTAAAATGTTAAATCTACATGTTTAAAATGCTAAATCTACATGTTTAAAATGTTAAATCTGCATGTTTAAAATGCTAAATCTACATGTTTAAAATGATTTACATGTTTAAAATGTTAAATCTACATGTTTAAAATGTTAAATCTACATGTTTAAAATGCTAAATCTACATGTTTAAAATGTTAAATCTACATGTTTAAAATGATTTACATGTTTAAAATGTTAAATCTACATGTTTAAAATGTTAAATCTACATGTTTAAAATGTTAAATCTACATGTTTAAAATGTTAAATTTACATGTTTAAAAAATGATTTACATGTTTAAAATGTTAAATCTGCATGTTTAAAATGATTTACATGTTTAAAATGCTAAATCTACATGTTTAAAATGTTAAATCTACATGTTTAAAATGCTAAATCTACATGTTTAAAATGTTAAATCTACATGTTTAAAATGTTAAATCTACATGTTTAAAATGGTAAATCTACATGTTTAAAATGTTAAATCTACATGTTTAAAATGCTAAATCTACATGTTTAAAATGATTTACATGTTTAAAATACTAAATCTACATGTTTAAAATGTTAAATCTACATGTTTAAAATGTTAAATCTACATGTTTAAAATGTTAAATCTACATGTTTAAAATGTTAAATCTGCATGTTTAAAATGCTAAATCTACATGTTTAAAATGATTTACATGTTTAAAATGTTAAATCTACATGTTTAAAATGTTAAATCTACATGTTTAAAATGCTAAATCTACATGTTTAAAATGTTAAATCTACATGTTTAAAATGATTTACATGTTTAAAATGTTAAATCTACATGTTTAAAATGTTAAATCTACATGTTTAAAATGCTAAATCTACATGTTTAAAATGTTAAATCTACATGTTTAAAATGCTAAATCTACATGTTTAAAATGTTAAATCTACATGTTTAAAATGATTTACATGTTTAAAATGTTAAAGCTACATGTTTAAAATGTTAAATCTACATGTGTAAAATGATTTACATGTTTAAAATGTTAAATCTACATGTTTAAAATGATTTACATGTTTAAAATGCTAAATCTACATGTTTAAAATGTTAAATCTACATGTTTAAAATGTTAAATCTACGTTTAAAATGCTAAATCTACATGTTTAAAATGTTAAATCTACATGTTTAAAAACTGATTTACATGTTTAAAATGTTAAATCTACATGTTTAAAAGGATTTACATGTTTAAAATGTTAAATCTACATGTTTAAAATGCTAAATCTACATGTTTAAAATGTTAAATCTACATGTTTAAAATGTTAAATCTACATGATTAAAATGCTAAATCTACATGTTTAAAATGATTTACATGTTTAAAATGTTCAATCTACATGTTTAAAATCATTTACATGTTTAAAATGTTAAATCTACATGTTTAAAATGCTAAATCTACATGTTTAAAATGTTAAATCTACATGTTTAAAATGTTAAATCTACATGATTAAAATGCTAAATCTACATGTTTAAAATTATTTACATGTTTAAAATGTTAAATCTACATGTTTAAAATGATTTACATGTTTAAAATGTTTAATCTACATGTTTAAAATGATTTACATGTTTAAAATGTTAAATCTACATGTTTAAAATGCTAAATCTACATGTTTAAAATGTTAAATCTACATGTTTAAAATGTTAAATCTACATGTTTAAAATGTTAAATCTACATGTTTAAAATGATTTACATGTTTAAAATGTTAAAGCTACATGTTTAAAATGTTAAATCTACATGTGTAAAATGATTTACATGTTTAAAATGTTAAATCTACATGTTTAAAATGATTTACATGTTTAAAATGCTAAATCTACATGTTTAAAATGTTAAATCTACATGTTTAAAATGTTAAATCTACGTTTAAAATGCTAAATCTACATGTTTAAAATGTTAAATCTACATGTTTAAAAACTGATTTACATGTTTAAAATGTTAAATCTACATGTTTAAAAGGATTTACATGTTTAAAATATTAAATCTACATGTTTAAAATGCTAAATCTACATGTTTAAAATGTTAAATCTACATGTTTAAAATGTTAAATCTACATGATTAAAATGCTAAATCTACATGTTTAAAATGATTTACATGTTTAAAATGTTCAATCTACATGTTTAAAATCATTTACATGTTTAAAATGTTAAATCTACATGTTTAAAATGCTAAATCTACATGTTTAAAATGTTAAATCTACATGTTTAAAATGTTAAATCTACATGTTTAAAATGTTAAATTTACATGTTTAAAAAATGATTTACATGTTTAAAATGTTAAATCTACATGTTTAAAATGATTTACATGTTTAAAATGTTAAATCTACATGTTTAAAATGTTAAAGCTACATGTTTAAAATGTTAAATCTACATGTGTAAAATGATTTACATGTTTAAAATGTTAAATCTACATGTTTAAAATGATTTACATGTTTAAAATGCTAAATCTACATGTTTAAAATGTTAAATCTACATGTTTAAAATGTTAAATCTACGTTTAAAATGCTAAATCTACATGTTTAAAATGTTAAATCTACATGTTTAAAAACTGATTTACATGTTTAAAATGTTAAATCTACATGTTTAAAAGGATTTACATGTTTAAAATGTTAAATCTACATGTTTAAAATGCTAAATCTACATGTTTAAAATGTTAAATCTACATGTTTAAAATGTTAAAGCTACATGTTTAAAATGTTAAATCTACATGTGTAAAATGATTTACATGTTTAAAATGTTAAATCTACATGTTTAAAATGATTTACATGTTTAAAATGCTAAATCTACATGTTTAAAATGTTAAATCTACATGTTTAAAATGTTAAATCTACGTTTAAAATGCTAAATCTACATGTTTAAAATGTTAAATCTACATGTTTAAAATTATTTACATGTTTAAAATGTTAAATCTACATGTTTAAAATGATTTACATGTTTAAAATGTTAAAGCTACATGTTTAAAATGTTAAATCTACATGTGTAAAATGATTTACATGTTTAAAATGTTAAATCTACATGTTTAAAATGATTTACATGTTTAAAATGTTAAATCTACATGTTTAAAATGCTAAATCTACATGTTTAAAATGTTAAATCTACATGTTTAAAATGTTAAATCTACATGTTTAAAATGTTAAATCTGCATGTTTAAAATGCTAAATCTACATGTTTAAAATGATTTACATGTTTAAAATGTTAAATCTACATGTTTAAAATGTTAAATCTACATGTTTAAAATGCTAAATCTACATGTTTAAAATGTTAAATCTACATGTTTAAAATGATTTACATGTTTAAAATGTTAAATCTACATGTTTAAAATGTTAAATCTACATGTTTAAAATGTTAAATCTACATGTTTAAAATGTTAAATTTACATGTTTAAAAAATGATTTACATGTTTAAAATGTTAAATCTGCATGTTTAAAATGATTTACATGTTTAAAATGCTAAATCTACATGTTTAAAATGTTAAATCTACATGTTTAAAATGCTAAATCTACATGTTTAAAATGTTAAATCTACATGTTTAAAATGGTAAATCTACATGTTTAAAATGTTAAATCTACATGTTTAAAATGCTAAATCTACATGTTTAAAATGATTTACATGTTTAAAATACTAAATCTACATGTTTAAAATGTTAAATCTACATGTTTAAAATGTTAAATCTACATGTTTAAAATGCTAAATCTACATGTTTAAAATGTTAAATCTGCATGTTTAAAATGCTAAATCTACATGTTTAAAATGATTTACATGTTTAAAATGTTAAATCTACATGTTTAAAATGTTAAATCTACATGTTTAAAATGCTAAATCTACATGTTTAAAATGTTAAATCTACATGTTTAAAATGATTTACATGTTTAAAATGTTAAATCTACATGTTTAAAATGTTAAATCTACATGTTTAAAATGCTAAATCTACATGTTTAAAATGTTAAATCTACATGTTTAAAATGCTAAATCTACATGTTTAAAATGATTTACATGTTTAAAATGTTAAAGCTACATGTTTAAAATGTTAAATCTACATGTGTAAAATGATTTACATGTTTAAAATGTTAAATCTACATGTTTAAAATGATTTACATGTTTAAAATGCTAAATCTACATGTTTAAAATGTTAAATCTACATGTTTAAAATGTTAAATCTACGTTTAAAATGCTAAATCTACATGTTTAAAATGTTAAATCTACATGTTTAAAAGGATTTACATGTTTAAAATGTTAAATCTACATGTTTAAAATGCTAAATCTACATGTTTAAAATGTTAAATCTACATGTTTAAAATGTTAAATCTACATGATTAAAATGCTAAATCTACATGTTTAAAATGATTTACATGTTTAAAATGTTCAATCTACATGTTTAAAATCATTTACATGTTTAAAATGTTAAATCTACATGTTTAAAATGCTAAATCTACATGTTTAAAATGTTAAATCTACATGTTTAAAATGTTAAATCTACATGATTAAAATGCTAAATCTACATGTTTAAAATTATTTACATGTTTAAAATGTTAAATCTACATGTTTAAAATGATTTACATGTTTAAAATGTTTAATCTACATGTTTAAAATGATTTACATGTTTAAAATGTTAAATCTACATGTTTAAAATGCTAAATCTACATGTTTAAAATGTTAAATCTACATGTTTAAAATGTTAAATCTACATGTTTAAAATGCTAAATCTACATGTTTAAAATGTTAAATCTACATGTTTAAAATGATTTACATGTTTAAAATGTTTAATCTACATGTTTAAAATGATTTACATGTTTAAAATGCTAAATCTACATGTTTAAAATGTTAAATCTACATGTTTAAAATGATTTACATGTTTAAAATGTTAAAGCTACATGTTTAAAATGTTAAATCTACATGTTTAAAATGATTTACATGTTTAAAATGTTAAATCTACATGTTTAAAATGATTTACATGTTTAAAATGTTTAATCTACATGTTTAAAATGATTTACATGTTTAAAATGCTAAATCTACATGTTTAAAATGTTAAATCTACATGTTTAAAATGCTAAATCTACATGTTTAAAATGTTAAATCTACATGTTTAAAATGTTAAATCTACATGTTTAAAATGCTAAATCTACATGTTTAAAATGTTAAATCTACATGTTTAAAATGTTAAATCTACATGTTTAAAATGCTAAATCTACATGTTTAAAATGTTAAATCTACATGTTACTCCATAAATATGTTTACAGTTGGATGTGTTTTTGACAGTATTGTTTTGGAAACCACAGCTGCCAGTTTTTTTTTTTCCCGTAAAAACAACAGGATTTTTTTTTACAGTGTAGAATGGAAATATTCTTTCCGGGTATCGGTTCCTGCTCAGGGAAGTTAGTTTGATATGAGAGTCTATTTTAGTCGCTGAATGACCGGGGCTAATGTGTAATCACTGCCCACGGTGTCCATTGATTGGCTAAGGTTTGTGGGAGAGCAACAAATCACATGGATCCCTTCGATGTTTTTTAACTCCGGCGTTTGCTCAACCATGAGAATCCTCGGTTCTTCATCATTAGTCTGCTGCTGAGTTGTAGGGGGTTAAGATGGAGGATTATCCCTCATCTACTACAAAAAAAATACAAATTAAACTGCAGAGTGTTTTATATGAACGGAAGCTGTTTAGAAAGAAGCAAGAAGAGAGTTCCAGGCAGTTTTTGTTTTCTTTTTTGCATAAAATATTGCTCCAGTATTGATGAGGTGTGGTAGCATTTGAACATCACAAATCCATCATTAAATTGGTGGATGTTTTTTTTTTTTTTTTTTTGGTATAATTATAATAAATGTTCAGGACTGTTAGTTAGAGACTACTGTAATAACCTCTGCACTGCACTGGGCCAAATGGTATAATTAAGCAGGAACTCCAACAGCGCGCTTTGCAGCAAATGCATTTCATTTCATTTATGTTGCGGTAAATACATAATAGTTTAAATTTCAGTTCACTTGTCGGTAATTGCTACATGTCATTACACAATATACTTTCTATTGCTCTAAATAAAGGTACGATTTACCCATAGAACTTTCTGTTTATCCTAAATATGTGAATTTCAGTCCAATTTAGGGTTTAATTATACTGCTCTACAATTTCTTAGAAAATATCTGCTTCAGACATTAAATGTGCTAAATCTGACTTACTTTAATAAGATGAATTAGACAACTAATTACAGAAGAGCTGGTTAGCTCATGTTTTCTATGATTGTGTGTTATTACATATGTACAGAAGCTGAGAACGGACGTGAATTTACATATTATTTGACTGTTGTTATCTCGTGATAAAATAATAATCTATAAATAATGACAACCCCAAATTTTCTCTTTATTTTTTTGGTGTAAAAAAGTAAAATTACATGAAAATGTTTACATTACCAAACTATATTTATACAAAAAATGTGAATAACCTGAACAAATATGAAAAAATGGAAATGTCTTAAGAAAAGTAAATGCAATTTTACCAATATTCTGCCTGTTACTAAATGTTTTGTGCGATTGTAATGCACATGTGTAAATGATAAACTGATAAAATGAGGCAGAATATTGTTAAAATTACACTTGTTTTTCTTAAGACAATTCAAGTTGTTCATGTTATTCACATTTTTAAGGAAACTTTGTAGATGTAAACCTGATCATAATATAATTTTACTTTTTTCACTGTTATCATTTTACTAGTTCGGCCCACTTGAGATCAAATTGGGCTGAAATGTGGCCCCTGAACTAAAATGAGTTTGACAACCCCGATGTACAATATACTAAATACACAAATTGATATAAAACAGATAAGCACAGAAAGTTATTTATTTATTTATTTATTTTTTTTATTTTTTTACAATTTGACATCTGTTTTTGTCTGAAAGCTGAAAGTAAATGGTGGGTTAGACAAGTAGCAGGTATTAAAACTTAAAGTCTACTCTATAGCGTCTCATCATGTGTGTATTTTAGTTTAGCTTTCACTTATAGCTTACAACAGAGAATATGTCACCAAAGCATTTGTCTGTCAGCGCTAAAATGTGTCTGTGTTCTTGCATCCTCAAGCCTCTCTGCACAGACCCTCCAAGCAACTTAAGCCACTCAGGCATCACAGCTACATGTGAATGTCATCAGCATCAGTTCACGCATGGCCAAGGCACCCTCGTGTGGGTACAGGATATTTTTTCCCCCTTCGTTTTAACTGTGACACCATTCCTTTAGGGGGGACGTGGGCTTCGTCTTTCCAGATCAGTACATACACTGGACCAGAGTTAGGCTCTGCAGATGTACTTCAACAGACACTTTGGCTTAAAGCAGGGGTTCCCAAAGTATAGAGGTACTTGGAAGAGGCCCAGGGGGTACTTGAATTTATTTGGAAAAATACATTAAAGAAGTCATCATGTACTGAGTACAAAATAAACAATGAGAATTAATGCTGAAATAAAAAAACAAAAAAAACACAATATAATAGTTTTATTGTCAATCATCTTGTTTAAGCTTTAATTAAGATTTTAAGAACATTTGTATTTTATATTATTCAAAATGAGTTTATTTGAGTTGCTAAGTAATTTTTTGTTGACAAATAGGTTAATTTATTAATTAATGATCAATTTATTTATTTTTCTTATCAATAATAGAGGTTACTTTTTAGCTTATATTTTGCACACAAAATTTACTTTAAAAAATGTGTTATGTTTTATATATTACAGTTTAATATATGTTGTTTATTTACAAAGTTCTTCTTCAGTTCTTTGAAACTGGAGCCTTTATTGGTCCTTCTGGACATTTTTTTTTTTTTCCATATATCAATTTCCATGTATGAGTTTCAATTTTGTATCATATTTGATACATCGGGTCTCAATGCTCAAATTTGTTATTTTTCATATATTACAGTTAAATATGTTTTGTTTGTTTACAAAGTTTTGAAAATATAAACAGACACCTTTGGCACAGGAGCAAATTTTGCCAATTTTCAATCAGAAATGGTGAAGCAAGAGTCGGGGGTACTTGACTAAAAAGTATATTTCAGGGGGTACTCCACTGTAAAAAGTTTGAGAACCACTGGCTTTAAAAACAGTTGACATAATACTTCCCCTATAGATATTACAGCAGGCAATTAGTTTGGTAATGGATGCTTGGATTTTTTTTTTTTTTCTTAAACATCAACTTTAACCCTGTAAAGCCTGAACCATTAAATCATTAACAGAAAAATCCAGTTCTTTGAGCCTTTATTGGTCCTTCTGAACAACAACACCACCCCACCCCTTTTTTTTTTTTTTTTTTTCAAATATCAGTTTCCATGTATTAGTTTCAATTTTGTATCATATTTGATACATTGGGTCTCAATGCTCAAATACAATTATTTTTGAACAAACAAAAACATAATATAACACAAACATGTCTAACAAATTGGTAATTCCTTTTCAAAATTGGCAAACTTCTTCCTCCTTCCTCATTTAAGACAGTCTTGTAGTGTCACTGGAAAGACCTCTGGAGAAAGAATTCCTTCTCCCTAGTGGATTATCTGTGTATTGCATGTATCTAATTGTATACATCAGGTTTTTCAATTTAAAAAAAATAAATATCACACTGATCATGTAGAGGGCTTCAAAACTCATGTATCAAATATGAAACATTTGGCATTATAGGGTTAAAGGCAGTGATTCACCGTGTTCTGTAATGCATTATTAGTAGAAAATAACCATGAGCTCCAAAATCCAGTTCTTTGAAACTGGAGCCTTTATTGGTCCTTCTGAACAACCCCCATTTTTTTTTAAATATCAATTTCCATGTATGAGTTTCGATTTTGTATCATATTTGATACATCAGGTCTCAATGCTCAAATCTTAATATTTTTGAACAAACAAAAACATAATATAACACAAACATGTCTAACAAATTGGTAATTCCTTTTCAAAATTGTCAAACTTCTGCCTCCTTCCTCATTAATTTAATCTTGTAGTGCCACTGGAAACGCTTCTGGCAAATGAACTCCTCCCCCCTGGTGGACTATCTGTGTATTGCATGTATCTCATTGTGTACATCAGGTTTTTCAATTTAAAAAAAAGTCACACTGATCATCTAGAGGGCTTCAAAACTCATGCATCAGATATGATACATTTGGCATTATAAGGTTAAAGGCAGTGATTCACCGTGTTCTGTAATGCATTATTAGTAGAAAATAACCATGAGCTTCAAAATCCAGTTCTTTGAAACTGGAGCCTTTATTGGTCCTTCTGAACAACACCCAATTTTTTTTTTTTTATATCAATTTCCATGTAGGAGTTTCAGTTTTGTATCATATTTGATACATTGGGTCTCAATGCTCAAATAAAATTCTTTTTGAACAAACAAAAACATAATATAACACAAACATGTCTAACAACTTGCTAATTCCTTTTCAAAATTGGCAAAGTTCTGCCTCCTTCCTCATTAACGACAGTCTTGTAGTGTCACTGGAAAGGCCTTTGGCAAACAAACTCCTCCCCCCTGGTGGATTATCTGTGTATTGCATGTATCTAATTGTAAAGATCAGGTTTTTCAATATAAAAAAATCACACCGATCATGTAGAGGGTTTCAAAACTCATGTATCAAATATGATACGTTTGGCGTTAAAGGGTTAAAGGCAATGATTCACCATGTTATGTAATGCATTATTAGTAGAAAATAACCATGAGCTTCAAAATCCAGTTCTTTGAAACTGGAGCCTTTATTGGTCCTTCTGAACAACCCCCATTTTTTTTTTTTTTTTTTTTTTTTTAATATCAATTTCCATGTATGAGTTTCAGTTTTGTATCATATTTGATACATCGGGTCTCAATGCTCAAATATTATTTTTGAACAAACACAAACATGTCTAACAAAATGGTAATTCCTTTTCAAAATTGGCAAAGTTCTGCCTCCTTCCTCATTAATGGCAGTCTTGTAGTGTCACCGGAAAGGCCTCTGGTGAATGAATGCCTCCCCCCTGGTGGATTATCCATGTATTGCATGTATCTAATTGTATACATCAGGTTTTTCAATTTAAAAAAAAAAAAAAAAAAATCACACTGATCATATAGAGGGCTTCAAAACTCATGTATCAAATATGATACATTTGGCATTAAAGGGTTAAAGGCAGTGATTCACCGTATTCTGTAATGCATTATTAGTCGAAAATAACCATGAGCTTCAAATTAGTAATACCGGTCAAAAGTGTCTAGAAAGTTGCTGAATAATTGAGACCCAAAGAGAATGAGATTAAAAAACAGAGAATTAGCGGTGACAGGATCCTCTTCATGGGAGGGATCAGAGAAGCTAAGTTCATGGTCTCTGCGCCTGCCTCGTCTCCATCCTCTCTCACCGTCTAAGAGCTGCAAACAACAACAGAGGTAACAATGGATACCTATGACGGCACAGCCTTTGAAAGTACCCCATCAATAATTCATTTGCTCTGCTGTGTTCTTCCCCCGCTGGCACGCACGCTTGTCCTTAATCTTTTGTTATACAGGGTGTGAGGGGTGTCTGTCACATGGGCAGTCTCGACTCTAAAAGATAAATGGTTCCGTGATGAGATGATAAAATAGTCATTTGCTTGTTGTGATTAATCATTTCCTCTTTACTTCAGGAGGTGAGGTGATGTCGCATACTAACCTGCAAATCTGTCGTTCTCGCAAGTGTATTGATAAGTATCGTCATTTCCTGTGCATCGATCCTATTCATATTGAAACATATAAGTCGCAACAGGATTATAATATAACTATAGTAAGTTTTGCATAGTGAGAAACACATTTTTCAGTCCGAAATATAAAGTGTGTCTGCATGAGAGAAGATATTCCACCTTAATAAATTTCCTTGCTTTGCCAGATTAAATTCTGGGGTGTCAGAATGGTTTTCTTTCCCTATTTCACAGGTGTCAAACATGTGGCCCGGGGGCCAAAATCGGCTCGCCAAAGGGTCCAATCTGGCTCCTGGGATGAATTTGTGAAATGCAAATATTATAATGAAGATATGAAAAATCAATGATGTGAAAATCATTTTAGGTCAATTCAATCTGAAGTGGGTCAGACCAGTAAAATACTATCATAAAAACATGTAAATACTGAAAAACGCTAATTTTTGTCTTTGTTTTAGTGTAAAAAAAGTAAAATTACACAAAAAATGTTTATATTTACAGACTTTCCTTTTACAAAAAATGTGAATAACCTGAAAAAATATGAACAATATGAAATGTCTTCAGGAGAAGTATGTAGAATTTTAACAATATTCTGCCTGTTAACAAATATTTTGTGTATTTGCAAATCCACTGTGATCTGTATGTTGTGATGCACATGAATAAATGATAAACTTAGGTGTAATATTGTTAAAATTACACTTATTTTTCTTAAGAATTTTCAGGTTGTTCATATTTGTTCATGTTATGTTCAAGTACAGTTCATAGATGTAAACATTTTCATTATGGAATTTTACTTTTTTCACTCAAAAAATGAGAAAACTTTTGTGTTGACATTATTTATAAGTTCTTGTCCCATTATTTGTATTATTTTACTGGTTCGACCCACTTTAGATCATATTAGGCTGAATGTGGCCCCTGAACTAAAAGGAGTTTGACACCCCTGCCCTATTTTAAATAAAAAGTGAAAAACTGAGAAATCTTCTGCAATGAAATGTGACCAAATAGCTATGGATTTGACTTGAAGCTGCAAAGTTATATTATTTGAGGAAAGGTGAACTGAATTGAAAGCAGCCATTGAACGTGAATGCACTCAAATACTGAGGGAATTGTTTTGTGATGTGTGCGATTCCATTGCTTTGCATCGTCAGCAGCGTCTGGACCGGAACAGATGTCAGTTTGAGAAAATGCGGTGACAAGACAATAAAATGTTAATTGTAAATTCTATTAAATTTTGAAAATTAAATGATTTTTAATAAACAAATACTTTACCATTATTTAAAGTGTGTTTATACATTTTTTGGGACACCCTGTATATATTTTGAATCTTTATTTATGATTCAAAAACTAAAAACAGAACAAACAGGTCATGAGGTCAAGGGGTAACAAAGATCGCATTGCAAAGACAAACAGTACATTTTTGTTTTTTACACTTAATGCTTTACAAATTTGTGTCACAGGTTTTTTGTAAACGTGCCATTTTCCCCAACGTTCTTCACCCAGTTCTTTCTGCAGTCGTATAGTGTAGGTCATCTGTTCTAGTAAATGCACTGTAAGCCCAGAATTTGTATTTACTAAAATGCTTTAATTACAATGTACTTAAATGATTTAAGTTTTATGACATTACTATAAAATGTTCAGTATATTTTACTAATTTGTAGACATAGTTGAAAGTATGAAAAAGTTTAAGTTGAATGGATTTAAATCACCAAGTTTTAGTCATGACCACACTTTTTTATCTCCTCATTGCATCATGGGTATTGGGCATGTTGTTGAAAATGTGTTCTTTTTCTGTGCAGGGGTTCAGCGGGGTTGTGGTGTTAGTGTTAATTTTGACTTAATGTGTGTATGGCAGTGTTTATTGGCCTTTTTGTGTTTGTTTTTGTATTTTTGTAAAGCTGCACCATGAGTTAGAGCCATAGGAAGAACAATGGCTTTACTGTTCATCCAAACACAGTTTTGTATACTGGAAAATTCCATACTGTGCCAAATTCTAAGCACTTCCTGTGCTGGCACATTACTTTGAGCTAATTTCCTGTTGGATTTACATCTACTCTACAATATATTAAACTGAATAATTATACAAAGCCATTTATATGGCTAAAGATTTTAATTTAAGTCAACTTGGAATTGAGTACAATGAACTGATCATCAGTTCATTGTACCCTGGGCAACAACATTCAAGGGCCCCATCATCACAATCTCAGGATCCCTATAATCTGGCAAAATACAGAATAAGTTCCAGGAATATATGTAAATATACCCCATACTTCAATATCTAACTATCATCAAATGCATTTTGATGTACAAATGTGTAAATGCTCGTAGAACTACAAGTGCACCACTATAGCCTCTTGTCAAGGCCACTCACTTGCATATGATGATATGAAAACAAAACACATTAGCATCAGTATAATCTAAAATTGATCCACTACATTAGAAAGAGAGGGAAGTGTCCTCCATTTTCACAAAAAAATAAATAAGAAACCATTTCCAAAGTCCCCAGTATTTATTTAAGAACACTTTTTGCGGACAGTTTCATTTATAAGCAAAAGATAACCAGATATTTTCGTTATGCCCGAGCTACCCAGGGCCCTTCAGAGGTCGTGGGCCCCTGGGCAATTGCCCAGTTGCCCATATGGTTAATCCGGGCTTGACTGATGATATTAAGTCTAATGATTATACAAAGCAATTGACATCGCAACTAACTGTAAGTTAAATTAATTTGGCATTTGGTGTGTTGTACTTAAAATAGCAATTCCATTCAAATCAAGCATTTAAGTTTAATACAGTCAAGTTTTCATTACTCATTACTTAAATTTTTTAAGGTAACGAATTACCTTTTTAAGTAAACTCACCTTATCCGGTCTTACAGCGTGGACATGTTTTACAATACCGGTAAAGACAGTCATCGGTGGACATTTTCTTTTAAGCCAGTATTTTGTAATGGTCTTTTAACTCGTCTTTTTACCCTTGAGGAGGTAAGAGTCATTCTTACTAAGACCATCAGGTTCATGGCCAAGACAGAGGGAAGTGAATGATGTGTTGATTTTAACCCTTTCATGCATGAATTATGAGAACATTAATCAATATTTTTTTTCCTGAGTGTTTTTATTCCTCTTTAGGCATGAAAAAAAATAATGTGATTGATTTTTTTTTTTTTTTTTTTTTTTTAAATGAACCTGTTTTTCATGGAGTTAGAAAAATGTCCACTCAGCTACACCATGAATTTTATTCTTGAAGCAAAGAAACATGTATTTAAAACCCAATATCATAAAGTGATATGAAAACAGTGAAATGAAACCATGTTTAATGCAGCTAATCTGATGTTTTCTCACATTTTAACATATTCTAATATGAGTTATTACTCACTTTATGGAGATAATATGCAAAAAATAAATATTAACAATTGATTTCCACTCAAGAACCAATCAAGAACAGCAAAGTTACAATAATGGTATGAATTGTAGTTTATGAGATGATGCATAAGTGTCCACTGTGTTGGTTGATATGGAACTAAAACAACAAAACCCATGAATATACAAGATTAAAGGTGTAGAGTAACTGTCCACTGTAGTGACCACTATGCATGAAAGGGTTAAAACCCAAAACTTTAGAAATGATTTTACATACTTCCTTCTAGTAAGTCTGGATAGAGGAGTAGGACCAGAAAACATGCTAGCTGTTAGGTTATACTGACATATTTATTTATTTATTTATTTATTTACATCAGACAGTACATCCCAGTATTGTAGTCCAAGTACTGCAAGAATTAGATGTTCTACAGTAGTTGATCATTTTTTGGTTTCATAAATACGTGAGGACCAGACAGACCATAAAGGAGAGCTGATATACAGGTTGATATATGAGCCAAATATTCAGACTGGTTTCTGAGTTCTCTCCCCCTCTTTGAGTCTGGTTTCTTATCAGAGAAGCTTTGGAAAATGTCAGATTCAATTTTTAAGGTCTACATATAGTAATTTGCCCCTTGGTTTGACAGCAGCCCAGCCACTACCCTATGCCATTTTCTGTCCTCAGCACAGGATTTTGATTGCTCTTGATAAGACAGGAAATGAGCCAAACTTCTCAGACCAAAACAGGAAAATGTAATAATCTGCTGCATAGATTCTGGACATCCTAAGAAATAAAAAAAATTACATCTTCCATAACAGAAAATATGGCATGGTCTGCTGTACATCGTGTTCTCTTTCAGCGACATATAAAAAAACAGCAGCTTGAGCCAGTGTTCTTTTCAGCTGAGCGTGTTTGACTTCACCAGCAGACGGTGTGATGTGAGGATGCACAGATTGTAGACATGGTTGCAGTATCGCAGGCGTCTTATGTGTGCTCTCTTATTCTTTTATTCCAGCACCATGGACAGCGCCGGCCATTCAGAGTCAAAGCACATGCACATAATGGCTATGTTGTTCAGCACCATGGACAGCACCAGACTACTGAGATACACAGCAATAGGAATTTCATGTTTGTTTGTTTTTTGTTTTTTTTTTTTTACAGGAGAGGCCCAGATTCAGTGGAGCTAAATTATTTGTCTCCTTGTTCTATTTAGTGCATTTAACAGCAGGGATTCATCCTGTCAGGGCAAGTCGAAGAGGAGGAAAGTCTACAGATGTTTGCAGGTGGATGAGTATTAATGGTGAATGTGTCCTATTTGGTTGTTTCAGTTTATTAAAAATGTCTTTAGTTGTTAAGTCAGGGGTCTCAAACATGCGGCCCGGGGGCCAAATTCGGCCTGCCAAATGTTCCAATGTGGGATGAATTTGCAAAGTGCAAAAATTCCAGAGTCTAGGCTGCGGAACTCATTTTAGTTCAGGTTCCACATACAGGCCAATATGATCTACAGTCAAATAACAACAGCATAGAAACCTACAAAAAAATAATGACTCCATATTTTCTTGTTGGTTTGATGTGAAAAAAATCCTATTACACTATGCTTATAAATAATGACAACTTCAAATTTTTCTTTGTTTTAGTGTGAAAAATAACATTAAATTATGAAAATATTAACATTTACAAACTATCCTGTAACAATAAAATGAACTAAAATGAACAACCTGAAATGTCTAAAGAAAATTAAGCACAATTTTTTTTTCTTTTTTTCTGCCTGTTACTAAGTGTTTAGTGTCTTTGAAGATCTGATCCATAATGCACATGTAGAAATGACAATTTGAGGCAGAATACTGTTAAAATTGCACTTATTTTCCTTAAGAAATTTCAGTTTTTTTCAGGGTATTCGCATCGTTTTTGTTTGGATAGTTTATAAAAAGTAAGTATTTTCATAATTTAATGTTTTGGTTTTTTTTTCAGCACTAAAACAAACACAAAAATTTGGAGTTGTCATTATTTATAGGTTATTATGTTATTATTTTACTGGTCCGGCCCACTGGAGACCCCTGAAAGAAAATGAGTTTGAGACCCCTGTGTTAAGTAGATGTCGAGGCTACAATTATACAAATGTTGCTGGGATGTTCAATGTAATGTTCAATACTATACAGCAGTGGTTCTCAATTTTTTTTTTTTTTACAGTGGAGTACTCCCTGAAATTTATATTTTTAACCAAGTACCCCCAATTCTCACTCCAGCGATTTTGATTGAAAAATGAGGCCAAGTTTGTTCCTGTGCCAAAGGTGTCTGTTTTATTTTTAGAAATTTGTAAAAAAAAAACAAAACAAAAAAAACCACAAAAAACCCTGATATATTTAACTGTAATATATTAAAAATAACAAATCTTAAAGACTAAATGTAAATAAGATGTACATAATAGAAGAAATGATGTCACAATTGCAACTGAGAAAGGATATTTTTGTGCATAGGTGGACATCTGCATCGCGATGAAACAGAGGAATGTCTAGATACAATTTTTTTTTTTTTTTTTTTGGGCGGGGGGGGGTCCTGTAATTTTGGTTTTGTTTCCTCTGCCAAGGAGGTTATGCTTTTGCCAGCGTTGGTTTGTCTGTCTGTCCGTGTGCAAGATAACTGAAAAAGTTAAGGACAGATTTGGATGAAAATTTCAAGAAATGTTGATACTGGCACAAAAAACAAATTATTAAATTTTGGTGGTGATCGGGGGGGGGGGGGGGGAGGGGGCGGGGGTGTTCACTGGTCAGAGGTCTGCTCTCTCTGAGTGCTTTTCTAGTTTTGTTTTTGTTTTTTTTTGTTTTGTTTAGTTTAGTTTTGTGTTTTTCTTCCCCTCTTTAGCTTTGACTTGTGCAATTCATTTTCTTCCTTTCCTATTTGGAAACTAACTGGTAAAGTAACTAACATTATTAAATGAGCTTTGTTGTCAAGGAGTGTTCATGATTGTATGTGATCAGTGTTTGACCTTGATGATCAACAAAACTAGTTTCAAAACAAAACAAAACAAAAATCTTAATATGCAAATTTTGTGCAAAATATAAAGTGAAAATCGTCCTCTTTCATTGATAAGAAAAATAAATTAAATAGTCATGAATGAAAAAATGAACCTTTCATCAACTTTGTTACTCAAATAAACTCATCTTGAATAATATAAAATAGAAATCGTCTTAAAACATTACCAAAGCTTAAACACAATAACAGACCAAAAAAATAAATAAATAAATAATAATAATAATAATAATAATAATAATAATAATAATAATAATAATAATAATAATAATAATAATATCTAAAAAAAAAATTGAAATGAAATGAAGTCAGGAGTGTCAATTTTATTATATGATGTGTTTTTTGATGTGTTTTATATTTCAGCATTAATTCTCATTATTTATTTTGTATTCAGTACATGATGACTTATTTAAAGTGTTTTTCCCAAAAAATGTCATGTACCCCCTAGGCTTCTTCCAAGTACCCCTGGGAGTACATGAACCCCACTTTGGAAATCCCTGCTATACAGAATTTCTGTTCTTTTATTTATTGTTTATTTTTTTTTATATTTGTCAGTGTATTCCAAATGTATTCACTTGTTTTCAATGGTAGCAAAGTCATAAACATAAAAGCAGATGTACGATTTCAGCTGTGTGAAAATTGCCTTTTAACTTGCACAAGCTCTAACGTGTTTTTCATGTATTTGTTGGTAAGATTTATCCCGTATTCAAAGACATACACCTGCAGTGAGCGCAAGCATCGCAAGCAGTGCCACAGCACGACCAATCAATCTTTCTGGGCTGTATCCCTTGTGTCCTTTTTAGCCGTGACTTTCTAAATGCCTCTGTTTTACCGCCATCTTGCAACATGCCAATCCTTCTGGCCTTTAAACTGAATATACACAAGAGACACAGGTGGCTATAACATTTCTAAATCGCTGTGGTACTCTATTGACTATGTTTACGTGTACAAAAGTGCTGTTTTTGCCCTTATACTGAAAATAAAATAGTAATAGCTACTAAATGCATCCAACTATACAACTTGAGTGGCAGATATTCACCCTCTTTCTTTCTGATAATATTGTAGTGTTAAAAAGTACACAGCAAACAATTTGGTTCTTACCACAATTTGAAAAAAAACAAAAAAACATTTAGATTTGGGTGTCTCTATGACACTGGTCCCTAAAAACAGGAACATGGGGGCTAAAAATTGGAACCAGATGTAGACTAATGTTATGAAGCAAGTTTGGAAGCACTTTAGATCTATTTTAGACAGATAAAAGAGAAACAATTTTTCAGATAAAACACATTTTTATGTTATTTTTCAACAAAAATCCGCGTGTAACACAGTAAAAAGGATGTGAAAATTACGTGCTACTATTTTTTCACCCATAAGTAGCAGGGATAGGCTCCAGCGACCCCCCCTGACCCTAGTGACGATACAGAGGGTTCAGAAAAAAAAAAAAAAAGAATGAATGAATTTTCTGTCAAATATCTCTTTAGTCTCTCACAGGTGCATTTTAGAAATTGAACTAATTATGCAAGGCAGAGTGTTTGACAAAAATGACCGCTGTTGCAAAATCATTCGCGATTTATAAGTGTTTAAATGGGCAGGTTCCGCATGTAACACAAGTGGACTCAGTGGGTTACCAACGAAACATGGAATGAGACTGAGATTCATGAAAAACTTGAATGTCTGGATTAGAGAAACCACTAGGATCATGAAATTTAACACAGTGTCTTTATTTGTAGTGGTATATAAGACCATTTACAGCCATGTGTTCAAGATAAAATGCACTGACACCTACTTTGGAAAAAAATCAAAATCTTACCAAGTATATTTTTCTCATTTCTAGTCAAAATATCTCATCACATTTAAAATAAGACAAAATCGCCTAAAGAGTAACTTTTCAGTGAGCTGTAAGAACTTATTTTTAGACAATAGATCTTGCAAATCTTATTTCAAGAAATCTTACCAAGATCATTTTCACTTTTTCCATTGGCAAATTTTTTTTTTTTTTTTTTTTTTTTATCTTTATTTATTTATTTATTTTTTGGGTGTGTGCTTGAATTAAGCAAAAAAAAAACAAACAAACAAACAAACAAAAAAAAAACATTACTCATTGGCAGATTTTATTTATTTATTTTTCTTTATTCAGCATTTTTTTATTTTTTTTTTCTTAATTCAAGCAAAACTTCTGCCAGTGGTACAAGTGAAAATTATCTTGGTAAGATTTCTTGAAATAAGATTTTCAAGATCTACTGTGTAAAAATACATTTTTATATCTCACTGAAAAGTCACTCTATAGGTGATTATGTGTTACTTTCAGTGTGATGAGATATTTTGAGTAAAAATGAAAAAAAATATATACTTGGTTAGATTTTGATTTTTGCAGTGCAGGTAGCTTTTCATGTTCCAATTTTGGTCCTATTTTTGGCCCCGATATTTCAATAAAAATGCATTAATTTTGGGATGGCTCAGAGCAAGAAGATACATTTTTTGCGTTTATCTAAGGTCATCATTAGGTACATCCTGGGGGGAAATACGTCTACATTTCTCTTTTATTATTGGCCTAAAAAGCTGGTGAAGTGCCAGGTACCAAAATGAACCCAGTTTCATAGAAGCACCCATTTAGAATTGTTAGATAATTTATCTTGTTTTAAGAGTTAATTTCTTATTTTAAGTGTTCATACATCTGTAGACATGCTTATGTCTAGCTATAACAATCTTAATTCAAGAAATCTTGTGAAGTGAAATGATCTTGCTACAAGGGGTTTTGAGTACCTTTACCCTCAGATTTAATGTTTTTATCTTGTTTTTAGACACCATTTTTTGCAGTGTAGGTCTGTTTTTCCTTCTGACAATAAATGCAGGCCTGTCTTTTGGGGATCCATATTTACCAGAGGGGGGATTTTGTCTCTATTTATTTCAGCTGACCATAAACAGGGGGCCATGTGTTGCAATCTGTAGTAGAACTCCCAAATGAAACTCATATTCACAAAGTGCTTTATACATGTCCAAAGAATGCAACTCGAAGTGGAAAAGAAGCATCATATCCCACAGGTTTTACTAATTGGAAAATGCTCAATTCAGAAAGGAGGCCAATTTATAAAACCCCAAATGAAATATGCTGTTTACATGACCCGTATCAAATTCAGAGTATTGTCATATTTAGAATAATGGAATATTGTGTGCAAGTAAGCATAAGCAAAGGCAGATTTTCTGGCAAATTAGACTATTCTCTACTTCTTTTCGCACACAGTCACACAACCCCATAATTTTTTTCTCCATGACACATTATTTTAATCTCGTGTGTGTCAAATCCACTCTACATTATCAGTGTACATACAGATAGACAAAACACTGCCACTTGTGAAATGATAAGTAATGGGTATCGCTATGGACTCAAATAGAGAGTGTGGAAAACAGAGGATGGTTTTAGAGTGACTTGTGGTAGAGAGAGATAGAGAGACCGGGTGAACCTGGAGGGGTCTCAATGGAAGAGGTGAAGAACTGGAGAGTAGAGAGGTTATCAAACCCAGGGTCAGTCTCTGTGGAGCGTCTGGAAGTGGAAGAGAGCTCACACAAAGCAGAATGGATCGGCGATGACTGGGAAATAAGCTGAAAGGATAGGCAAAGAGTCCAGGTAAGGTACGACCGACAGACGAGGGGTCAGTGAACAGGTAAATCGGGCAGTGGAGATTACGCACTAGGAGAGGAACAGATTGGAGGCTGTGTCGTGTTGGCAGAGGGTCAAGAACCAGGAAGTGGAGTCGCAGTGCAGACGAACAGTGGGCGTCATACTATCAACTATTGTAGTATGTACAGGGTGGGGAAGCAAAATTTACAATATTTTGAGGCAGGGATTGAAAGACAGTGTATAACCAATTAGTTTATTGAAAGTCATGAGAATTTATTTGCCACAAGAAAATTGACATAATAGAAAATGTTTTTATTCTATGTGTCCTCCTTCTTTCTCAATAACTGCCTTCACACGCTTCCTGAAACTTGCGCAAGTGTTCCTCAAATATTCAGGTGACAACTTCTCCCATTCTTCTTTAATAGTATCTTTGAGAACGTCGACATTGCTGTGTGATATTCTATCGGTAGCATGTTCTAAAACGCCTCAAATAGCAGAATCCAGAGGGTTTAGATCTGGGCTAGAAGGCGGCCATAAACATGATTCCCAAAAATTGCTAAAGTTGGATTTGTTGCTGTTGTCAACAAGTGTTTTGGTGTTCTTGTGTAAGATTTTAACTTCAAATCATATTTTACTGCATTTCTTTTTTTTTTTTTTTTTACTTAATTTTTATTAAATTTTCTCTTTTTTTTCAGTACAGTACAATTATACATTCAATTATACAGTTCAATTAATTTCTTTTCCCCCTACACAGCTGCAAGTATATTCTCATACACCTCCACAGACACATATAATGAAATTTAAGAAAGCAGTAACAATTATAGCAAACAATGTTCACTTCAAAAAATAAAAAAAATTAAAAAAGGCTGTAGATATAAATCTTCGTCAGAGGTAGATCGACAGCACTTTGATAACATGGAGTATTCTTGCATCACCAGTAAATATTATTGCAGTAGTAAAGGTAACATAGGTTCCCATCTTTTAGTAAATATGGTTTTCTGAAGCCTGAGCAAGTGTGTGATCTGCTCCATCTGGTAAATATCCCAAACTTTTTGAATCCATGTATTATATGAGGGAGGTTCTGGTTTCATCCAGCTGATGGTTATAGACTTTAAGGCAGCGGTGAATAATATATTCAAAAGGTATTTATCTGCTTTTCTATCCAGACCTTCAGGTATTACTCCCAAAACTGCCACAGTGAAGCTTTGTGGGATGTTCATTTTAAAAACCTCCTTCACAGCATTGAACACCTCCCTCCAAAACACACTTAACTTAGGACAAACCCAAAATATATGAGTGTAATTAGCTCTATGGGCTCCGCAGTTCCTCCAGCATGAAATATCTGAAATATCTAATGATTATTTTCCATATTTTACTGCATTTCTAACGGTCTTGTTGTCTACCTCAAGTTCAACTGCCATTTTTCTCATGGATTTGGTTGGATCCTTTAGGATTTTGGATTTGAGAGCTTTAATAAAAGCTTTGGTACGTTTTTTGTTGCTTCCTCCACTTCCAGACTTTCTCGTAATAGTTTTGCTCATAGTCATTCTCTTCTTTCCATTCTAAACAGTCTTTATGGACACTCCAACTATTTTTGAAATCTCCTTTGGTGTGATGAGTGCATTCAGCAAATCACACACTCTTTGACGTTTGCTTTCCTGATTACTCATATGGGCAAAAGTTTCTGAAAAGGTATGGATAATAGTGTTAGGTATGATTATGACATCAATATATGTTTGGTTTCAAAACAACTGACGTAGTGCCTGCTGAGAAAAAACAACTAAACGTTCATTGTAAATTTTGCTTCCCCACCCTGTACTTCAGCTAAAATGTACTTAGGGGGTCAAATGAGTGACCATTTTTGTCAAAAAAAAAAAAAAAAAGTTGTAAGAAATGCATAGAACTGTGTTGAAATAATGCTAATACATTTGTGCACAGACTACTGATATTATTTGACAGTGGAAGCTATATTTTCAGAAATATTGGATTTTGAATAGCACGTGTATGTGAAAACTTTTGCTGGTGGACAGACGTGACATTACCCATGATGATCTGGTCAGTACCAGTACTTTATTAGGAATAAACTTATAGACTTACTATTGCTAATTCTCCTCTTATTCATAAATGTTAGTATTGTGGATCTAAAACAATAACAGCTGACACAAAAACACAAAATGTGTCAGTGGACGGATGTGACATGGTTGTTACAGATCCCATCATACTGATGCTCGGCAGCCATGTCACCGTTTCCACAAATGATCCCTGTGCAAAAACTAGGATCAGAATTATTTATTGTATAGTTTATCATCATACTAAAGAGTAAATAACAATATAGAATTGTTATTTCTTTATAAAAATGCTTATTATTAGAAAATTGTTGCTTTAAAAAGTGACGTGTGCACGAATTATTAGAACCTTAATCAAGATTTTTTTTCCTGAGTGTTTTTATTCCTCTTTAGGCATGAAAAAAAAAAAAAAAAAAACAATGTGATTGAATTTTTTTTTAAATCAACCTGTTTTTCATGGAGTTACAAAAATGTCCACTCAGCTAAACCGTGAATTTTATTCTTGAAGCAAAGAAACATGTATTTAAAACCCAATATCATAAAGTGATATGAAAACAGTGAAATGAAACCATGTTTAATGCAGCTAATCTGATGTTTTCTCACATTTTAACATATTCTAATACGAGTTATTACTCACTCCATGGAGATAATATGCAAAAAATAAATATTAACAATTGATTTCCGCTCAAGAACCAACCAAGAACAGCAAAGTTACAGTAATGGTATGAATTGCAGTTTATGAGATGATGCATAAGTGTCCACTGTGTTGGTTGATATGGAACTAAAACAACAAAACCCATAAATATACAAGATTAAAGTTGTAGAGTAACTTTCCACTATAGTGACCACTATGCATGAAAGAGTTAAAGTACATGATCAGTAAATTAACCCTTTCATGCATAGTGGTCACTACAGTGGACAGCTGTTCTACAGCTGTTCTATTGTATATTCATGGGTTTTGTTGTTTTAGTTCATATCAGCCAACACAGTGGACACTTATACATCATCCCATAAACTGCAATTCATCCCATTACTGTAACTTTGCTTTTCTTGATAAACCTGATCTGCAGTGACATGTTTTAGTGTAAATCAATTGTTATTTGTTAGACAAAAAGTTGTTTGTTTTTTTTTGGTTTTTTTTGCATATTACCTCCATGAAGTGAGTAATAACTAGCAGTAGAATATGTTAAAATGTGAGAAAACATCAGATTGGTAGGACTAAAATCTTATCATTTGTTTTTATCTCACTTTCTGATATTGGGTTTTAAACACGTTTCTTTACTTCAAAAATTAAACGCACGGACATTTTTGTAACTTCATTAAAAAAAAAAAAAAAACTCAATTGCTTTTTTTTCATAACTAAGGGGGGATAAAAACAAGAAGGAAGAAAAAAAATCTTGACTATGGTTGTCATAATTCGTGCATGAAAGGGTTAAATAAAGGAAAATACCTGACTTTCACTGAAAAAATACAAAATAGAGAGCATAATATTATGATAAATGGTGATAAATGACTTTAGTGAGGTTAAATAGAGAGAAAAATGAATTTGAGAACTGCAACAGAAATAGCACTGGGTCTGTATGGGTTAAGGTTTACTATCATAATCAATATTTGACTAAAAAAACACACACAAAAAAAAAAAAAATGCTCAGGTTGAAGCCCAGGACGCAGGTTTGGGAAGTTTTCTCCACAGTGTGCTTGTCTTTGCCCTCCTGTGCTCTGACCTTGTTATCTGTCATGGTTCTCCTCCTGCTCCTGCCCCTCCCGTCCACACTCCATCCCCTGTGGCCTCCCTCTCCCTCCTCTGCCACTCCCTCCTACCTGCAGTCTTCCCCTCAGTATTCACAGTCACCTGCCAGATACACCTGCTCTAATCGCTTCATCACTCCCTGCATACCCTCCGCTTTCCTTTAACCTGCTGCCAGATTGTTTTCCTCCTTCGTGTTGATCACTCCGGTCAGATTATCGCCTGCAGGTCTACTTGTTAGACATTCAACCAGCCTTTAGACTTTTACCTTCTGCTTCCCTCATTACCTCCGCCAAGGAGGTTATGTTTTTGCCAGGGTTTGTTTGTTTGTTTGTCTGTCCGTTAGTGTGCAACATAACTCAAAAAGTTATGGACAGATTTGGATGAAATTTTCAGGGTTTGTTGGAAATGGGATAAGGAAGAACATATTTCAGTTTGGAAAAGTTATGGACAGATTTGGATGAAATTTTCAGGGTTTGTTGGAAATGGGATAAGGAAGAAATGATTACATTTTGGTGGTGATCGGGGGTGGGGGGGCCCACGGGGGGGGGGCACTGATCAGCCTTGGCGGAGGTCTGTGCTCTCCGAGTGCTTCTAGTTGCAAATGTTCTCCATTCTTAATCCAGTCTTCTTTCAATTCCCTTTGAGAGCAAATTTGTTGTTTACTGAATATCTTCATATAATCCTTATCATGTTTGGAGTCATACAATCAACACTATATACACACTGCATGTATGAATACTACATACTACTTTCTGTAGAATTAGATCATGCAGTTATGTGAATATAAATGCAGTGCACTTTGTACTTATCCATTGGAAAAAAATCTAAATCTTACCAGGTTTGGACAGCAGGTGACATGAGGCTGAGCTTTCATTGGACGATTCAAACACTTTGGGTGCAAGGTTTACATCCAGCAGCCAATCATATTTGTTTTTATTTTCTTCTCTTTATGTGATTGGATGATCAGATAAACACTAAAATGCAGGTGCATTTAGTAAAAAAAAAAGTACAATCAAGCTGCTTATGACATTTCAACACACATTACACTGGGCTACAAAAAAATGTTTCAGTGTTATTACATAATCCTCTGTATTTTGTGTTTTTTCAGTGAGCATCAGGTATTTTTTTCATTATTTAATTAATTGATCATGTAGATGTTCATAAAAGTTCAGATTAAAGTTGAGGGTTATCATATCAGAAACAGAGAAAACTGAAGAAAAAGTAACTTTTTCAGCAAAATAAATCATTAGCTGAACGTAAACCAAGTGTCTCCATCCACTGTCATTGATCCAGCTCCATGGGTTTTACTGGTGAATCAATGTTGTAGAAGATGACAGTGTTTCCATGGTAACTACAGAGCCTATGAATGTCCAAATGGGTCATTCTGTCTCTCTATTTAACCTTTCCTAAGTGATTTGTCACTTAGGAACATTATTATTAACATTTATTATGGTATTATTCTCTGCATTTTGCATTTTCTTCAGTGAAAATCAGCTGTTTTCTTATGTTTAATTCATTGATCATGTAGATGTTCATAAAAGCTCAGAGTAAAATCAAAGGTTATTGTATCAAAACAGAAAAAAACTAAAGAAAAATGGGCTTGTTTTGTAAAATCTATCATTAACTGAACATAAAAACAAGTGTGTCCATCCACTGTTATTAATCCAACTCCATGGGTTTTACTGGTGAATCAATGTTGTAGAAGATGACAGTGTTTCCATGGTAACTACAGAGCCTATGAACGTCCAAATGGATCATTCTGTCTCTCTATTTAACCTTTCCTAAGTGATTTGTCACTTAGGACATTAATATTAACATTTATTATGGTATTATTCTCTGCATTTTGCATTTTCTTCAGTGAAAATCAGCTGTTTTCTTATGTTTAATTCATTGATCATGTAGATGTTCATAAAAGCTCAGAGTAAAATCAAAGGTTATTGTATCAAAACAGAAAAAACTAAAGAAAAATGGGCTTGTTTTGTAAAATCTATCATTAACTGAACATAAAAACAAGTGTGTCCATCCACTGTCATTGATCCAACTCCATGGGTGAATCAATGTTGTAGAAGATGACAGTGCTTCCACTAGCCTCTGAACATCCAAATGGGTCATATCTGATGACTATGAAAAGACGACAAACTGCATTTTACATCAGTTATTTACATGTATTGATAGGATTAATGGATCAACAGGTATTAAACAGTTTACATCAGTAGATATTTTGGTCACTGGTGGATGTTTGGGTCGAAGGTTAAAAAATTTGCGATCACCATTAAAGAATAAGCTGTTTTTTTTTCATGCATATTTCATTTTTTGTAAAAGACAAACATCAAGCACATGTTTTTCCTGCATGTATAATGTATTGAACACGAGGACAAAAGGCAACTTAGTTCTGTTTTTTTTTTTTATATAATCAAATGTTTCAAAGTGCATTTTTGCTTTTAAAGGTTAGCACATTTACATTATTTACAAAATGTGTCATGTCAAACACTGTCTTTGCTTTATAATGATGATGTTGCAGTAGATGGATAGATAGAGGTTCAGAATGCAAATCCTCCTCCCTTTCTCTATTGCTCTGAAACACACAATAATCCTTCTCACATAGTCACACATTCCCTCTGACTTTTATTACCGTGCTGCTGTGTGAAAGGCCTGGCACAGTGAAAATGGGAAGCTGTGTATTTGGTGAGGTTGGAGGCTAAACGACCCTCAATTGGCTCTGAATTGCCAAGATCCTGGATAAGATTTGTTCTGTGCCCTTACTAGCAGTGACCAGATTTGCAAGGAATCCGATTTAGAATAACTAACATGTGGTTTATCGCTTGCAGGTGTATAAACAAAACAAATACGCAGTCAAAGTCCAAAAGTCATCCATGAGAGGGATGTGCAGGTTTATAGACACACTGAAAACCGAGTAGCACTCAGAAGACTGTCTGGATGTATTCTACTGGAAACATTTACTGAAAGGAGCTTGTGAGAACAGATTGTTCAGTGAATACACTCTGACTCTACAAACCTTATACACTGAAAGCCCAGAAGTTGTATTAAGGGAAACATAGGTCCAAGTTTCAATTTTTTATGATTTTTTTTTTTTTTTTTTTTTCTTTTTAGTTTTTTTCCCATTTACTTATAATGGACAAAATTTCACATGTCTGTAGCAGCAAAACTATTGGTTGAATTCATACCATATTTGGTTTATAGATTGCCAGTGTTACTACCCTGAGGTCGTATATATGTGTTTGTAATTTGTCCTGTTATCCCACCCTGGCCTGTAGAGGGCCAGTGGTGTATTTTTCTGTATATGTATGTGTGTTGAAGTCCAGGTGGCTTTATTGCAGTGGCGGCTGTTCGTCTTTCAGACAGGGGAAGCTCATTGTCGGCTTACATAAAAAAAAATAAAAAAGAATTAAGAAAATGCTCAGTGACCTTATCGTACCAAGTAGGTGTCTTTCCCAGGGACTGGACCAGTGTCCTCTCAATATCATCAGAGCTGGGCTGCTTAGATTGACTTGGCCCAGTGTGTTGTGGGTGTCAGACTTCAGCCTTTTTAAACCAGAGATGCTCCTTTCACTGCGACCTAGCCGACAGTTTGATTGATTTAACTATCTACAAAACAATATTAAACTGGACAAGAAATGATTAAATTATGTAACTGAAACAAGAAAACGCTGAAATTATGTTAAATTGAAACAAGGAAGTACAATGAGTGTGTTTTATTTACAGTGCAAGAAATGAACGAGTAATTTCGTAGTGGTTTCTCTCTCCATTTCACAGCAGAATGTGCGACGGTATTAAACTGAACTGTGTCAGTGAAGGAGTAGATCTGAAAACAGCTGTCAATCAAACGGGATTCAGCCTTTCAACCGATCCTCCAATCAGCACGTGGGATTCTGGCGTCCGGCCCGGCCGAGCTCCGCCCACAGCTCCATTCACCCCCAGAGACGCCAGGCGTCCGGGGGCGGGACAACATGGTGGCATTTATCCAATTACCGTCCAGTTTTGACGCAATGAAAAAAACTGTTCCACTCAGTCCCATTGAAGCCCAGAGACGCCCGCAGTCTACGGACAAATGCACTGAGCAGAGATCGTATGAGAAAACAGCGCAACGGGAATGTATGAGAAGTGAACAACATCGAGTCTGTTGATTTGTGATAAAGCTGATTCTGAACGAACTCGTCTGTGAGATGAACGTGTACTAACGCATTTGTAGTCAATGAAATGTCAACACAACTGTACATATGTAACCATTTAATTTTCGTAATTTTAGGGGAAGCCGGGCTTCTCTTGCAGTCTATGAGAAATCACCTCTGCTTTATTGGATTGGTGGGACGTGCATCCTGTGGGTTGGCCAGCCTAGAGCGCACAGACCGCTAATTGGTGGAGGAAGACGGAGTCCGCCTTTAAAACCGCCTGTGGACAGCCCAGCCCCACTCCTCATCCTTGTCCTGCTCCCAACTAACGCCGCCAGCTCGCATTATTAGAGAGAGAGAGTTTCGACATTTTGAATTCAGTATTTATTCACATTGTAAACAGTTTAAGGACACCGCAGCACTGGTTTAGGGTGAGAAGTCAATTCTATTTTCATCATGTTTTCTCCTGTTTTTGAGTTAGGAGGCAAGGTTAGTCCTGTGTATTTTCGTTCTTTTATTTTTATTAGGAAAGTACGGAGTGATTGAGTTGGTTTTGTTTGTTATTTTTATCACTGCTCACCCTACATTAAATAAACTGCTGCTTGGATTTAATTTAACATTATCTGTCACGGTCTTCCTTGGGAGTGGGAATCGAGTGGGGAGTCATTTTATGTTATGCTTTTTTTTACCCCTAGACTAGGGCGTAACACCAGTGACCCAGAACAGATTTGATTACATTTTGGGAAAAATAGGTCAAAGTTAAAATTTTTTATGAATTTTTAAATCTTTTTTCCCTGATTTAATTATAATGGGCAAAATTTCAAACATCTATAAAAACATCAATTTTGTTTCAATTTACTTAAATAATTGCCACATATGTAGGGCCAATTGATATGCTGACATCAGCATAGACATGATGACATCAGCTGGATCAATAAGCTACAATATGTGTGAGGGGCGGGGTTTGTTGTGACTGACACCACTTGTTGAAGGGTAGAATGTGCATACCTCTGCATAATTGGTCAGATAGTGTAAATACATCTATAATCTACTTATACGTCAAAACAGAGGAATACGTATTTAACCCTTTCATGCATGAATTATGAGAACCGTAGTCGAGATTTTTTTCCTGAGTGTTTTTATTCCTCTTTAGGCATGTAAAAACAATGCAATTGAATTTTTTTTAATAAACCTGTTTTTTTTATGAAGGTAGATTTGTTTCTTTATTGCTTTAACAAAAAAAAATAAATAAATAAAAAAAAAATAAAAAAAAAGTGTTTGAATGAAAAAAAAAAATTGCAACCCAAAAAATTGCATTTGAACACTTTTTCTTTGATTGAAGTGATTTTTTTTTTAAAATTATTATCATTATTATTTTTTTTTTTTTATGAAAATATTTTTTTTTGGTTAAAGCAATAAAGAAACAAATCTACCTTCATAATTTTTTGTGGAGTTCCAAAAATGTCCACTCCGCTGGACACCATGTGTTTAATTTTTGAAGGAAGGAATGCAACATCAGAAAGTGATATACTGTGTGAAAACTATAAAATCAAAACATTTTTAATTCTGCTAATCTGATGTTTTCTCACATTTTCCCAATTTTTATTAGCAATTGATTTACACTCAAACATCACTGCAGATCAGGTTTATCAAGAACAGTAAAGTTACAGTAATGGTCTGAATGTCAGCGTATGGGATGGTGCATAAGTGTCCACTGTGTTGGCTGATACGGAACTAAAACAACAAAATCCATGAATATATTAGAGAACAGATGTAGAATAGCTGTCCACTGTAGTGACCAGTATGCATGAAAGGGTTAATGATGCACGTATGCACATTCTAAAAGGAGAGAGAAAAAGAACAGTTTATGCACAGTACGTCTGAGAACCTTGGGCTGTAGATGTCTGCAGATCCAGACAGAGGACAGAGTACAAGGCAGAGTGTGCAGACAGCAGCAAACCATGACCTGCAGCCTGACCTCAGAACTAAGAGATGGTTAAAACCACTTGTTAAAGGTAGAATTTCTGCAACAATCCACACTAATAGCATTCTCTCCTACTGTAAAGGCCATTCTTAAGGGATTATGAAGCAGTGCTGGTCATTTTCATACCATAGTCTGGGCTTTTTTTTATTCAAAGTAGAATGAACCTCCTGTATGAATAATGCATACGGACAGATTTGATCTTAAAGTTACTCAAGTGAACTTTTGTGACATTCATCAGTTCTTCAGTACTTCCCCCTTTGTTCTTAAAAAAATGATCAAAATTTAAGAGTTCCAGACCACACGTAAGCAAATACTCAGAAAAAGCCACCGAGCTTTGAGCTGTGAAATATTAATAATGATAATGAAAGAGCGATTTACTTTATGAAAAGAAGAAGAATGTTATACAGTTATTTATTTATAGTCATTCTTTTTAAATGTCGATGTTGGTTTATTCTTTTTTTTTTCCTGCCATTGACTAACTGGAACAATGGAGAGTACTTATCTTCATTATGATCATCACAGTGATTTTTTTTGTGCTAACTCTAAATGACATGGCACAGATATTTGTAAAGGAATATCGCTTTACTGTGTTTAATCTATCAAGACCTAAACTGATCTACTGACCTAAAATGTTGAATAACTTCTGATCCACTAATCCTATCAATACATGTAAATAATTGGTGTAAAATACAGTTTGTCATCTTTTCATGATCATCAGATATGACCCATTTGGACGTTCAGAGGCTACGTAGTTACCATGGAAACACTGTCATCGTCTAGAACGGTCTTTCTCAAATAGGGGTACATGTACCCCCAGGGGTACATGGAACAAGCCCAGGGGGTACTTGAAATTTTTTTAGAAAAATACATTAAATTCATGAACTGAATTAAAAAAAAAAAAAGAAAAAAATACAAAAAATAAATGAGACTTAATGCTCATACATATAATAAAATTGACTCCTTCATTGCAACTTCATAAAAAAATAGGTTCATAAGATTTTTTTGTTTTTTTTTATGGATTTTTAAAAAAAAATTTAAATTATTTTTATTTTATTTATTTTTCAGAAGAAAATTATCAATCACATTGTTCTTTTCATGCCTAAAGAGGAATAAAAACACTCAGGAGAAAAATTGGATTAAGGTTCTCATAATTCATGCATGAAAGGGTTAAATTCATGAACTGAATTAAAAAAAAAAAAAAAAAATACAAAAAATAAATGAGAATTAATGCTCATACATATAATAAAACTGACTCCTGACCTTATTTTATTTCAATATTTTTATTTTCTATATTATTCTTGATTGTCATCTTGTTTACACTTTGGTACAATTTTAAGAATATTTCTGTTTTCTATTATTCAAGATGAGTTAATTTGAGTAATTAAGTCATTGTTTTTGTTGATGAAAGGTTCACTTATTCATTAATGACTGATTAATTTATTTTTCTTATCAATGAAAGAGGACACATTTCAGTTTATATTTTGCGCATAAAATTACTTATAAAGATTTGTTATCTTTAACCCTTTCATGCATACTGGTCACTACAGTGGACAGCTATTCTACAGCTGTTCTCTTGTATATTCATGGATTTTGTTGTTCTTTTCTTTTTTCTTTCTTTCTTTCTTTCTTTATTTTTACACATATCTTTATTAAAGTTTTAAGACACTACATATCTTTTCTGATATGAATTGGTAACATTATGTAGATCTCTCCTGATCATAAACCCCCAGAATCACAAGCTCTCACCAAAGTTTTCACATAATTTATCAGTAAATACATGTTTCTGTGCGTCAAAAATGAAACGTGTGGTGTCCAGCTGGGTGGACACTTTTGCAACTTCATAAAAAAAATAGGTTCATAAGAATTTTTTTTTTTTCATGTATTTTTTTTTTTTTTTTAATTTTTAAGTTATTTTTATTTTATTTATTTTTCAGAAGAAAATTTTCAATCGCATTGTTTTTTTCATGCCTAAAGAGGAATAAAATCACTCAGGAGAAAAATTTGATTAAGGTTCTCATAATTCGTGCATCAAAGGGTTAAATTCATGAACTGAAAAAAAATAAATAAATAAATGAGAATTAATGCTCATACATATAATAAAACTGACTCCTGACCTTATTTTATTTCAATATTTTTATTTTCTATATTATTCTTGATTGTCATCTTGTTTACACTTTGGTACAATTTTAAGAATATTTCTGTTTTCTATTATTCAAGATGAGTTAATTTGAGTAATTAAGTCATTGTTTTTGTTGAGGAAAGGTTCACTTATTCATTAATGACTGATTTATTTTTCTTATCAATGAAAGAGGACACATTTCAGTTTATATTTTGCACTTAAAATTACTGATAAAGATTTGTTATTTTTAATATGTTTAAGTTAAATATATGTTGTTTCTTTACAAAATTGTATAAATATAAACAGACACCTTTGGCACAGGAATAAATTTTGTCTTATTTTTTTCAATCAAAAATGCTGAAGCAAGAGTTGGGGGTACTTGGCTAAAAATATATATATTTCAGGGGGTACTCCACTGTAAAAAGTTTGAGAACCACTAGTCTAGAACATTGATTCACTATACATCAGTGACCTCCTGACTCAGTATGAACCCACCAGACCTCTCAGGTCATCTGGATCCGGTCTTTTGTCAGTTCCCAGAGTCAGAACCAGACACGGAGAAGCTGCGTTCAGCTTCTATGCTCCACATGTCTGGAACAAACTTCAGCTGAAACACTCAGTTTATTTAAATCCAGGTTAAAGACCCACCTGTTCTCAGCTGCATTTGAATAGAGTTTGTATTCATCAGTTCAGATCTGCACTTTCTTTTAAGCTAAACGTTTTTATCTGTTTTATCTGTTCATCAGTTTTATCTGTTTATCTGATTATGTTTTTTTGTTTCTTTTTCTCATGCCTATACTTTTTATTGCTTCCCTGCTGTACTGCTTTTAATGTTTTATGTAAAGCACTGAGAATTGTCTTGTACATGAAATGTGCCATAAAAATAGACCTGCCTTGCCTTACCAGTAAAGCCCATGGAGTTGGATCAATGACAGTGAATGAAGACACTTGGTTTATGTTCAGTTAATGTCAGATTTTGCAAAAAAAAAAAAAAAAGTCACTTTTTCATCAGTTTTCTCTGTTTCCGATATAATAAGTTTCAATTTTAATCTCAACTTTTATGAACATCTACATGATCAGTAAATTAAATATCAGAAAATACCTGATGCTCACTGAAAAAAACACAAAATACAGAGGATTGTGTCATATAAATTGTGATAAATCATTTAAGAAAAGTTAAAAATAGAGCAAAAATATATTTTGGAACTGCCACAAAAGTAACACTGGGTCTTTATGGGTAAACATAAAGGATAACTTTACCTCCTTTTTGAGTCTTGCTTCACCCACTGCACGATCCTGAAAATTACTATTAAATTAGAGTTAGAGTTGGATCACTGACAGTGTACGGACATACTTGGTTTATGTTCAGTTAATGATATATTTTACTGAATAAGTCATTTTTGCTTCAGTTTTCTTTTTTGTGGTAAAATAATTCTAATGTAACCTCAGCATGATGATGATTAAAGTACATGATCAGTTGATTAAATTTAGGAAAAAAACCTGATTTTCACTGAAAAAATGCCAAATAAAGAGGATAATATTATGATAAATGGTGACAAGTTTAAATAGAGCGAAAAACTGTATTTGGCAACTACCACAGATATAGCACTGGGTCTTTATGGGTTAAGGTTTACTACCACATCAATATCTGACTTGAAAAAAAAAGGAGCACTGGGTCTTTATGGGTAAACATAAATAATAACTTTACCTCCTTTCTGAGTCTTGCTTCACCCACTGCACGATCCTGAAAATTACTATTAAATTAGAGTTAGAGTTGGATCACTGACAGTGTACGGACATACTTGGTTTATGTTCAGTTAATGATATATTTTACAGAATAAGTCACTTTTTCTTCAGTTTTCTCTGTTTGTGGTAAAAATAATTCTAATGTAACCTCAGCATGATGATGATTAACCCTTTCATGCATAGTGGTCACTACAGTGGACAGCTGTTTAAAGGGGTTTTCTTATGTATTTATGTATTTTGTTGTTTTAGTTCCATATCAGCCAACACAGTGGACGCTTATGTATCATCCCATACACTGTAATTCATACCATTACTGTAAATTTGCTGTTCTAGATAAATCTGGTCTGCACTAACATGTTTGACTGTAAAAAAAAAAAAAAAAAAAAAAAGCTAATTGTTATTAAACTGTAATTAACAGTTTTGTTTTGTTTTCCATATTACCTATATGCAGGTATTGTTAAAATGTGAGAAAACATCAAGTTAGCAGCATTAAAAATGTTTTTACCTCATAGTATATCAGTAAATACTTGTTTCTTTGCTTCTAAAATTAATTGCATGATGTCCAGCTGAGTGGACATTTTTGTAATTCCATGAAAAATAGGTTCATTAAAAAAATTCAATCGCATTGTTTTTTTTTTTGTTTTGTTTTTTTTTCATGCCTATAGAGGAATAAAAACACTAAAGAAAAAAAATCTTGACTGAGGTTCTCATAATTCGTGCATGAAAGGGTTAAAGTACATGATCAGTAGATTACATATAGGAAAAAAAAAACCTGATTTTCACTGAAAAAATGCCAAATAAAGAGGATAATATTATGATAAATGGTGACAAGTTTAAATAGAGAGAAAAACTGTATTTGGCAACTACCACAGAAATAGCACTGGGTCTTTATGGGTTAAGGCACAGGTGTCAAATATGAGGCCCGGGGGCCAAATCCGGCCCACCAAAGGGTTCAGTCCGGCCCCTGGGATGAATTTGTGTAATGCAAAAATTACACTGAAGATATGAACAATCAAGGATGTAAAAATCATTTTAGGTTATTTCAATCTAAAGTGGATCAGACCAGCAAAATAATATCATAATTACCCATCAATAATGAAAACTGCAAATTAGTCTTTTTGTTTTAGTGTAAAAAGAAGCAAAATTACGCAAAAATGTTTACATTTCCAAACTATCCTTTTACAAAAAATGTGAATATCTGAAATGTCTTAAGAGACGTATGTGGAATTTTAATAATATTCTGCCTGTTATTTAATGTTTTATGTATTTGTAGATCCACTCTAAGTTGTGATTCACATGTATAAATGATAAACTAAGGCATAAAATTGTTAACATTGCACTTATTTTACGAACCAATTTTCAGGTTGTTCATATGTGTTCATGTTATGTTCAAGTACAATTCGTAGATATAAACATTTTCATTACAGAATTTACTTCTTTTCACTCAAAAGTTCTTATCCTATTATTTATATTATTTGACTGGTCCGGCCCACTTTATATCATATTAGGCTGAATGTGGCCCCTGAACTAAAATGAGTTTGACACCTCTGGGTTAAGGTTTACTACCACATCAATATCTGACTTGAAAAACAAAAGTAACACTGGGTCTTTATGGGTTAACATAAAGGATAACTTTACCTCCTTTCTGAGTCTTGCTTCACCCACTGCATGATCCTGAAAATTACTATTAAATTAGAGTTAGAGTTGGATCACTGACTGGATGGACATACTTGGTTTATGTTCAGTTAATGATATATTTTACTGAATAAGTCACTTTTTCTTCAGTTTTCTCTGTTTGTGGTAAAATAATTCTAATGTAACTTCAGCATGATGATGATTAAAGAACATGATCAGTAGCTTAAATATAGGAAAAAAAACCTGATTTTCACTGAAAAAATGCCAAATAAAGAGGATAATATTATGATAAATGGTGACAAGTTTAAATAGAGAGAAAAACTGTATTTGGCAACTACCACAGAAATAGCACTGGGTCTTTATGGGTTAAGGCACAGGTGTCAAATATGCGGCCCGGGGGCCAAATCCGGCCCGCCAAAGGGTTCAATCCGGCCCCTGGGATGAATTTGTGTAATGCAAAAATTACACTGAAGATATGAACAATCAAGGATGTAAAAATCATTTTAGGTTATTTCAATCTAAAGTGGATCAGACCAGCAAAATAATATCATAATTACCCATCAATAATGAAAACTGCAAATTAGTCTTTTTGTTTTAGTGTAAAAAGAAGCAAAATTACGCAAAAATGTTTACATTTCCAAACTATCCTTTTACAAAAAATGTGAATATCTGAAATGTCTTAAGAGACGTATGTGGAATTTTAATAATATTCTGCCTTTTTATTTAATGTTTTATGTATTTGTAGATCCACTGTGATCTCTAAATTGTGATTTTCATGTATAAATGATAAACTAAGGCGTAAAATTGTTAACATTGCACTTATTTTACGAACCAATTTTCAGGTTGTTCATATGTGTTCATGTTATGTTCAAGTACAATTCGTAGATATAAACATTTTCATTACAGAATTTACTTCTTTTCACTCAAAAGTTCTTATCCTATTATTTATATTATTTGACTGGTCCGGCCCACTTTATATCATATTAGGCTGAATGTGGCCCCTGAACTAAAATGAGTTTGACACCTCTGGGTTAAGGTTTACTACCACATCAATATCTGACTTGAAAAACAAAAGTAACACTGGGTCTTTATGGGTTAACATAAAGGATAACTTTACCTCCTTTCTGAGTCTTGCTTCACCCACTGCATGATCCTGAAAATTACTATTAAATTAGAGTTAGAGTTGGATCACTGACTGGATGGACATACTTGGTTTATGTTCAGTTAATGATATATTTTACTGAATAAGTCACTTTTTCTTCAGTTTTCTCTGTTTGTGGTAAAATAATTCTAATGTAACTTCAGCATGATGATGATTAAAGAACATGATCAGTAGCTTAAATATAGGAAAAAAAACCTGATTTTCACTGAAAAAATGCCAAATAAAGAGGATAATATTATGATAAATGGTGACAAGTTTAAATAGAGAGAAAAACTGTATTTGGCAACTACCACAGATATAGCACTGGGTCTTTATGGGTTAAGGCACAGGTGTCAAATATGCGGCCCGGGGGCCAAATCCGGCCCGCCAAAGGGTTCAATCCGGCCCCTGGGATGAATTTGTGTAATGCAAAAATTACACTGAAGATATGAACAATCAAGGATGTAAAAATCATTTTAGGTTATTTCAATCTAAAGTGGATCAGACCAGCAAAATAATATCATAATTACCCATCAATAATGAAAACTGCAAATTAGTCTTTTTGTTTTAGTGTAAAAAGAAGCAAAATTACGCAAAAATGTTTACATTTCCAAACTATCCTTTTACAAAAAATGTGAATATCTGAAATGTCTTAAGAGACGTATGTGGAATTTTAATAATATTCTGCCTGTTATTTAATGTTTTATGTATTTGTAGATCCACTCTAAGTTGTGATTCACATGTATAAATGATAAACTAAGGCGTAAAATTGTTAACATTGCACTTATTTTACGAACCAATTTTCAGGTTGTTCATATGTGTTCATGTTATGTTCAAGTACAATTCGTAGATATATACATTTTCATTACAGAATTTACTTCTTTTCACTCAAAAGTTCTTATCCTATTATTTATATTATTTGACTGGTCCGGCCCACTTTATATCATATTAGGCTGAATGTGGCCCCTGAACTAAAATGAGTTTGACACCTCTGGGTTAAGGTTTACTACCACATCAATATCTGACTTGAAAAACAAAAGTAGCACTGGGTCTTTATGGGTTAACATAAAGGATAACTTTACCTCCTTTCTGAGTCTTGCTTCACCCACTGCATGATCCTGAAAATTACTATTAAGTTAGAAATTGTTGAAGGAAAAAATAGACAGCAAAATGGAATGTACATTTGGGATCTCTGGTCTAGTCATCCGATTTATACCTGACTATTATACCAGTATATGGGTGTTACCATGGATACCAGTGAACGTGATTACTTGCTGACCTCTCTAATCTTTGCCAGAACCAGTGTGGGATCGTCTGGTTTGTTTGGTTCTCTCCAAGTAAGTTTTCCTCTTCTCACTGACCTGCTGGGTCGCTCTGACCTGACAGTCAAGTTGACCAACTGTCTTCTGTCCAACAGTGTTAGATCAGGAAACACTGCACAATTCATAAACACTATCCAGTATCCAAAGTTATTAGACCATACATAACATTCTGAGATGGATGTGTTTGGTGTCTGGATGTCCAGATGGGGATGTGAGACAGGAGTAGTGAGTTCAGAGGTTCAGAATAAAACCACAAAAAGGCTGAAGCTCAACCCAGTGGGAAATGAATGGGGTTTGGTACCTCTGATTAGAGCAGTGGTTCCCAACCTTTTTTGGTTTATGACCCCATTTTAATATCACAAATATCTGGTAACCCCAGATATTCAAAATGGAGACTTTTTTTTGTTTTTGCTAAAATGAATTTGTTTTTGATCATGTAATAGTTTGCTATTCTATGTTGCAAATAAATGTGAATTTTAGATGACATTTAGTCTATATAATGTAGTTATCAAGTGTCAAGTGTTAGTGATTCCCACCAAAATGCGTACTACAGTCTACTCTCGTTAAACCGCCCGCCGTTATACCGCCATTTCCGCCTATCGCCATCCGCCAGCCCAGTTCCATGCACAAACAACACTTATACCATTGATTTCCCGACCGTTATACCGCCAACGTGATTGCCATCGAGTACACATAAATTTTAACAATGCACTGAAACAAACGCGCCAGACGCTGATCGCGACAAGCTACGAGTAGGTCTACGGAACGGCCACTGTTCATTTATCGCAGAACACTCAGTAGGTCAGGATGTCGGGAAGAGGACGTGGGATTAAGCCAAAGCCTCAAGATGATGGGGTGTCATTTCCCGACACGGTATAATAATGCTTAAAATGTTTCCCCACTTTAAATGATCCCTTACAACATAACAGAATCAAGATTTATTTAGAAACGCAATTAGAACGGGTTAACGGAGGCAGCATAGACATCATATAGTAAAGACATGCACATTGTGGATGCAACCCATTGTAACGCCATTTTCGCTATACCGCCAATTTGGCCGTGAACGGAAGTTGGCAGTATAACGAGAGTAGACTGTAGTATTTCCCGCCACACTAATGGCGGCAAATTCAAATGGAATGTACAATATTTTATCTTTAACCCTTTCATGCATAGTGGTCACTACAGTGGACAGTTACTCTACAGCTTGACTCTTGTATATTCGTGGGTTTTGTTGTTTTAGTTCCATATCAACCAACACAGTGGACACTTATACATCATCTCATAAACTACAATTCATACCATTATTGTAACTTTGCTGTTCTTGATTGGTTCTTGAGTGGAAATCAGTTGTTAATATTTATTTTTTGTATATTATCTCCATGAAGTGAGTAATAACTAGTATTAGAATATGTTAAAATGTGAGAAAACATCAGATTAGCTGCATTAAACATGGTTTCATTTCACTGTTTTCATATCACTTTATGATATTGGGTTTTAAATACATGTTTCTTTGCTTCAAGAATAAAATTCATGGTGTAGCTGAGCGGACATTTTTGTAACTCCATGAAAAACAGGTTGATTTAAAAAAAAAAAATCACATTGTTTTTTTTTTTTTCCATGCCTAAAGAGGGATAAAAACGCTCAGGAAAAAAAAAATCTTGATTAAGGTACTCATAATTCATGCATGAAAGGGTTAATGTGGCTTTGAAAGGGGCCAAAGGCCTTGGAGGGTCCAACCAGGAAACCAGAGGGAGGAGAACTTAGGCAATATTTGATAAAATATCGGAATAGAATGATTTTTTGAAAAAACTAGGCATTTTGGTGACCTTTAACCTACAACATGACCTTGACATGAGACTTTTCATTGTACAAAGTACTCTTTTACGATACAATATGGCACTGACAAGATCATTAAATGGCCCATCATGAACATATTTATACATTGCACTGGACAAAAGAGTGGAGAAGCAGGGAAAGTTGCGATTTTCAGAGTTAAAAAAGTAATTTTCGGGGCAGGGGGAGGGGTTTTGGACCAAAATTTAAAAAAAAAATTCCACAGGAGTGCTTAGAACATCTTGTTGCATCAGAAAATCAGGGTTAATGTGGTATTTGATATTAACCTTTTCATGCACAAATTATGAGAACCTTAATCAAATTTTTTTCCTGAGTGTTTTTTTTTTCCTCTTTAGGCATGAAAAAAATGTGATTGAAAATTTTCCACTGAAAAATAAATAAAATAAAAAAATAAAAAAAATAATAATGAAAAAAAATTCTTATGAGCATATTTTTCATGAAGTTGCAAAAGTGTCCACCCAGCTGGACACCACACATTTAATTTTTGACGCACAGAAACATGTATTTACTGATAAATTGTGTGAAAACTATGGGGAGGGCTTGTGATTCTGGGGGTTTATGCTCAGGAGAGACCTACATAATGTTACCAATTCATGCCAGAAAAGATATGTAGTGTCTTAAAACTTTAATAAAGATATGTGTAAAAAAAAAAAAGAAAAAAGAAAAGAACAACAAAATCCATGAATATTCAAGAGAACAGCTGTAGAATAGCTGTCCACTGTAGTGACCACTATGCATGAAAGGGTTAGCCCCCCCCCCCCAATTATATAATGGTTTCTACATATGTAATGATCGGACCAATATGGGAAAACCTTGATTCCCATTTGACAGACTTCTGTGAGAGTTCAACTATAATTATACACACAATACAAACTAGCGTTCTTATTAAGGAAAAGTTACTTACTATAAATAATTATGTTAAAAAAATCAATCTCCTAATTCAGTGGGATAAGAAGGACCTCAATCACGTTAGCTGCAGCTAATTGGACTTTGCTATATCAGGCCAGTGGTCATATGAGCAGCACTTTGTCTTCGGTGGCTTAGATTTCCCACAAAACAATTGGCAGACTGATGCTTCCTCATTTCCTCTCAGCCTCGGTCGTGTGCAAAAAAACACTGCAAAGAAAAATGATGCTCCCATGCTACTTGCACACACTGCTTTAGGCAGACTATCATTCCCATTAAACTAATAACAGTTAGCTCCTTATCTCACAATGTCTTGGCAAAGTCACTTCCACCCTTGAACAAAACACAATGTCTTTGAATGCTGGGGCTTAATCTATCACTGAGGCCCAAATGAGACCGCATAATCCTCTGCAATTTGCCTTCTTGTACTCTACATTATCAGTGATTTCTACAGAATTTTTATTACACATATTTCTCCTTTTGGGGCAATGATGCCGTCCTTCAACTTCACAAGCAAGTAGAATTTAATTATTATTATTATTATTATTATTATTTATTTATTTTTTTTCATCTTGCTTTTCAAAAAACAAACCTATTCCATTTTGAAACTAATTCGCAATGAAAGTCTTCGAGTAGGTGTGTGTCTTTTTATAAATGAGAGATTTACAAGCAGGATTTTAATGTAAATAAACAGTTTTTGGCTACAAGAGATAAGACTGTATTCTCTGTTTAAGGCACAGGTGTCAAACATGCAACCCAGGGGCCAAAACCAGCCCACCAAAGCTTCCAATCCAGCCCATGGGATGAATTTGCAAAGTTCAAGTTAGGGCATCAAACTCAAAAATAATATCATAATAACCTATAAATAATGACAACACCATTTTTTTCTCTTTGATTTAGTGCAAAAAACATGAAATTATGAAAATGTTTACATGAACAAACTGTCCTTTAACAATAACATGTGAATAACTTGAACAAAATGAAGAAATTAAGAAAATTAAGTGCAATTTTAACAATTTTCGGCCTGTTACTAAATGTTTTGTGCATATCGTCGGCTTCCTGATAAAACCTGCTAAGTGACATTTTTGGTTGGGAATAAAAACCTGCTATCTCCCCTATTATAGCTTCAAATTTCAGTCTCCTGTGAAAGTTGTTTACATTCCATCATAAGTACCAACATTAAAGGAACAGATTTTTTGAGTCATATTTCACAGTTTCCTGTTATATAAACAGTTTTTTGTTTCTCCTGTAAAATTTGCCGAAAGTCACATAGCAGGTTTTATCAGGAAGCCAACGATATGTATAAATGATAAGTCGAGGCATAATATTGATAAAAATTGTACTTATATTTCTTAACGAATTCAGTTTTTTCAGGTTATTCACATCCTTTTTGTTTGGATAGTTTGTAAATGTAAATATTGGCATAAGTGAACGTTATTCAACTTCACAAGCAGGCAGAATTTAATTATTATTATTATTATTATTATTATTATTATTATTATTATTATTATTATTTTTACAATTATTTTTATAATTTATTTATTTTTTCATTTTGCTTTTCAAAAAACAAACCTATTCCATTTTGAAACTAATTCACAATGAAAGTCTTCGAGTAGGTGTGTGTCTTTTTATAAATGAGAGATTTACAAGCAGGATTTTAATGTAAATAAACAGTTTTTGGCTACAAGAGATAAGACTGTATTCTCTGTTTAAGGCACAGGTGTCAAACATGCAACCCAGGGGCCAAAACCAGCCCACCAAAGCTTCCAATCCGGCCCATGGGATGAATTTGCAAAGTTCAAGTTAGGGCATCAAACTCAAAAATAATATCATAATAACCTATAAATAATGACAACACCATTTCTTTTTCTCTTTGATTTAGTGCAAAAAACATGAAATTATGAAAATGTTTACATGAACAAACTGTCCTTTAACAATAACATGTGAATAACTTGAACAAAATGAAGAAATTAAGAAAATTAAGTGCAATTTTAACAATTTTCGGCCTGTTACTAAATGTTTTGTGCATATCGTCGGCTTCCTGATAAAACCTGCTAAGTGACATTTTTGGTTGGGAATAAAAACCTGCTATCTCCCCTATTATAGCATCAAATTTCAGTCTCCTGTGAAAGTTGTTTACATTCCATCATAAGTACCAACATTAAAGGAACAGATTTTTTTTTTTGTCATATTTCACAGTTTCCTGTTATATAAACAGTTTTTTGTTTCTCCTGTAAAATTTGCCGAAAGTCACATAGCAGGTTTTATCAGGAAGCCGACGATATGTATAAATGATAAGTCGAGGCATAATATTGATAAAAATTGTACTTATATTTCTTAATGAATTCAGTTTTTTTCAGGTTATTCACATCCTTTTTGTTTGGATAGTTTGTAAATGTAAATATTGGCATAACTGAACGTTATTCAACTTCACAAGCAGGCAGAATTTAATTATTATTATTATTATTATTATTATTATTTTTATAATTATTTTTATAATTTATTTATTTTTTCATCTTGCTTTTCAAAAAACAAACCTATTCCATTTTGAAACTAATTCGCAATGAAAGTCTTCGTGTAGGTGTGTGTGTCTTTTTATAAATGAGAGATTTACAAGCAGGATTTTAATGTAAATAAACAGTTTTTGGCTACAAGAGATAAGACTGTATTCTCTGTTTAAGGCACAGGTGTCAAACATGCAACCCAGGGGCCAAAACCAGCCCACCAAAGCTTCCAATCCAGCCCATGGGATGAATTTGCAAAGTTCAAGTTAGGGCATCAAACTCAAAAATAATATCATAATAACCTATAAATAATGACAACACCATTTTTTTTTCTCTTTGATTTAGTGCAAAAAACATGAAATTATGAAAATGTTTACATGAACAAACTGTCCTTTAACAATAACATGTGAATAACTTGAACAAAATGAAGAAATTAAGAAAATTAAGTGCAATTTTAACAATTTTCGGCCTGTTACTAAATGTTTTGTGCATATCGTCGGCTTCCTGATAAAACCTGCTAAGTGACATTTTTGGTTGGGAATAAAAACCTGCTATCTCCCCTATTATAGCTTCAAATTTCAGTCTCCTGTGAAAGTTGTTTACATTCCATCATAAGTACCAACATTAAAGGAACAGATTTTTTGAGTCATATTTCACAGTTTCCTGTTATATAAACAGTTTTTTGTTTCTCCTGTAAAATTTGCCGAAAGTCACATAGCAGGTTTTATCAGGAAGCCGACGATATGTATAAATGATAAGTCGAGGCATAATATTGATAAAAATTGTACTTATATTTCTTAACGAATTCAGTTTTTTTATGTTTTTCACATCCTTTTTGTTTGGATAGTTTGTAAATGTAAATATTGGCATAAGTGAACGTTATTCAACTTCACAAGCAGGCAGAATTTTATTATTATTATTATTATTATTATTATTATTATTATTATTATTATTATAATTTTTTTTTTTTTTAGTATTATTTTTTTAATGTATTTATTTTTTCAACTTGCTTTTCAAAAAACAAACCTATTCCATTTTGAAACTAATTCGCAATGAAAGTCTTCGTGTAGGTGTGTGTGTCTTTTTATTAATGAGAGATTTACAAGCAGGATTTTAATGTAAATAAACAGTTTTTGGCTACAAGAGATAAGACTGTATTCTCTGTTTAAGGCACAGGTGTCAAACATGCAACCCAGGGGCCAAAACCAGCCCACCAAAGCTTCCAATCCAGCCCATGGGATGAATTTGCAAAGTTCAAGTTAGGGCATCAAACTCAAAAATAATATCATAATAACCTATAAATAATGACAACACCATTTTTTTTTCTCTTTGATTTAGTGCAAAAAACATAAAATTATGAAAATGTTTACATGAACAAACTGTCCTTTAACAATAACATGTGAATAACTTGAACAAAATGAAGAAATTAAGAAAATTAAGTGCAATTTTAACAATTTTCGGCCTGTTACTAAATGTTTTGTGCATATCGTCGGCTTCCTGATAAAACCTGCTAAGTGACATTTTTGGTTGGGAATAAAAACCTGCTATCTCCCCTATTATAGCATCAAATTTCACTCTCCTGTGAAAGTTGTTTACATTCCATCATAAGTACCAACATTAAAGGAACAGATTTTTTGAGTCATATTTCACAGTTTCCTGTTATATAAACAGTTTTTTGTTTCTCCTGTAAAATTTGCCGAAAGTCACATAGCAGGTTTTATCAGGAAGCCGACGATATGTATAAATGATAAGTCGAGGCATAATATTGATAAAAATTGTACTTATATTTCTTAATGAATTCAGTTTTCTTCAGGTTATTCACATCCTTTTTGTTTGGATAGTTTGTAAATGTAAATATTGGCATAAGTGAACGTTATTCAACTTCACAAGCAGGCAGAATTTAATTATTATTATTATTATTATTATTATAATTATTTTTATAATTTATTTATTTTTTCATCTTGCTTTTCAAAAAACAAACCTATTCCATTTTGAAACTAATTCACAATGAAAGTCTTCGTGTAGGTGTGTGTGTCTTTTTATAAATGAGGGATTTACAAGCAGGATTTTAATGTAAATAAACAGTTTTTGGCTGCAAGAGATAAGACTGTATTCTCTGTTTAAGGCACAGGTGTCAAACATGCAACCCAGGGGCCAAAACCAGCCCACCAAAGCTTCCAATCCAGCCCATGGGATGAATTTGCAAAGTTCAAGTTAGGGCATCAAACTCAAAAATAATATCATAATAACCTATAAATAATGACAACACCATTTTTTTCTCTTTGATTTAGTGCAAAAAACATAAAATTATGAAAATGTTTACATGAACAAACTGTCCTTTAACAATAACATGTGAATAACTTGAACAAAATGAAGAAATTAAGAAAATTAAGTGCAATTTTAACAATTTTCTGCCTGTTACTAAATGTTTTGTGCATATCGTCGGCTTCCTGATAAAACCTGCTAAGTGACATTTTTGGTTGGGAATAAAAACCTGCTATCTCCCCTATTATAGCATCAAATTTCAGTCTCCTGTGAAAGTTGTTTACATTCCATCATAAGTACCAACATTAAAGGAACAGATTTTTTGAGTCATATTTCACAGTTTCCTGTTATATAAACAGTTTTTTGTTTCTCCTGTAAAATTTGCCGAAAGTCACATAGCAGGTTTTATCAGGAAGCCGACGATATGTATAAATGATAAGTCGAGGCATAATATTGATAAAAATTGTACTTATATTTCTTAACGAATTCAGTTTTTTTCAGGTTATTCACATCCTTTTTGTTTGGATAGTTTGTAAATGTAAATATTGGCATAACTGAACGTTATTCAACTTCACAAGCAGGCAGAATTTAATCATTATTATTATTATTATTATTATTATTATTATTATTATTATTTTTTATTTTTTTTATTTATTTTTTTTTAATGTATTTATTTTTTCATCTTGCTTTTCAAAAAACAAACCTATTCCATTTTGAAACTAATTCGCAATGAAAGTCTTCGTGTAGGTGTGTGTGTCTTTTTATAAATGAGAAATTTACAAGCAGGATTTTAATGTAAATAAACAGTTTTTGGCTACAAGAGATAAGACTGTATTCTCTGTTTAAGGCACAGGTGTCAAACATGCAACCCAGGGGCCAAAACCAGCCCACCAAAGCTTCCAATCCAGCCCATGGGATGAATTTGCAAAGTTCAAGTTAGGGCATCAAACTCAAAAATAATATCATAATAACCTATAAATAATGACAACACCATTTTTTTTTCTCTTTGATTTAGTGCAAAAAACATTAAATTATGAAAATGTTTACATGAACAAACTGTCCTTTAACAATAACATGTGAATAACTTGAACAAAATGAAGAAATTAAGAAAATTAAGTGCAATTTTAACAATTTTCGGCCTGTTACTAAATGTTTTGTGCATATCGTCGGCTTCTTGATAAAACCTGCTAAAGTGACATTTTTGGTTGGGAAAAAAACCTGCTATCTCCCCTATTATAGCTTCAAATTTCAGTCTCCTGTGAAAGTTGTTTACATTCCATCATAAGTACCAACATTAAAGGAACAGATATTTTTTTTTGTCATATTTCACAGTTTCCTGTTATATAAACAGTTTTTTGTTTCTCCTGTAAAATTTGCCGAAAGTCACATAGCAGGTTTTATCAGGAAGCCGACGATATGTATAAATGATAAGTCGAGGCATAATATTGATAAAAATTGTACTTATATTTCTTAACAAATTCCTTTTTTGTTCAGGTTATTCACATCCTTTTTGTTTGGATAGTTTGTAAATGTAAATATTGGCATAACTGAACGTTATTTTTTGTGCTAAAACAATTTGGAGTTGTCATTATTTATTGGCTATCATGCTATTATTTTACTGGTCCGGCCCACTTCAGATTAAATTGGGCTGAATGTGGCCCCCGGAAGAAAATGAGTTTGACACCCCTGGTTTAAGGGGTAAGTTTGGTGATTTCTGTCATTATCAGCTATGCTAGTTACAGTCGTACTAACCTTTTGTCAGTTCATCCTGATAATCTTCATTGTCTTTTGACCTCTATAATAAAAACAAATAGTTCTGTACCAGCCAATGTATTGGATTATAGAGATATGACCTGAATATTTTTTACCTCACTGGACTGTCAGATTTATGTGGCCACTAGAGGGAGTAGTGAGTCAATCTGCAGTTGTGTCAGAAAGTGACCAGATGAGATGAGAACTACTAAGAAACAACTTTTAAACTCAGAGAAAGTGACAAAGTGATGACTTTGAGGCCGTAGTTGCTTTTCCATTGACCCTCAAATTGCGCAAATATACACTATATTGCCAAAAGTATTTGCTCACCTGCCTTGACTCGCATATGAATTTCAGTGCCATCCCATTCCTAGTCAATGGGGTTCAATATGACGTGGGTCCACCCTTTGCAGCTATAACAGCTTCAACTCTTCTGGGAAGGCTGTCCACAAGGTTTAGGAATGTGTTCATGGGAATTTTGGACCATTCCTCCAGAAGTGCATTTGTGAGGTCACACACTGATGTTGGACAGAAGGCCTGGCTCTCAGTCTCTAATTCATCCCAAAGGTGTTCAGGACTCTGTGCAGGCCAGTCCAGTTCATCCACACCAGACTCTGTCCTCCATGTCTTCATGGACCTTGCTTTGTGCACTGGTGCACAGTCATGTTGGAAGAGGAAGGGGCCAGCTCCAAACTGTTCCCACAAAGTTGGGAGCATGGAATTGTCCAAAATGTCTTGGTCTGCTGAAGCATTCCCAGTTCCTTTCACTGGAACTAAGGGCCAAGCCCAGCTCCTGAAAAACAACCCCACACCATAATCCCCCCTCCACCAAACTTTACACTTGGCACAATGCGGTCCGACAAGTATCATTCTCCTGGCGACCGCCAAACCCAGACCTGTCCATCAGATTGCCAGATGGAGAAGCATGATTTGTCACTCCAGAGACCGCGCCTCCACTGCTCTAGAGTCCAGTGGCGGCGTGCTTTACACCACTGCATCCGGCGCTTTGCATTGCACTTGGTGATGTATGGCTTGGATGCAGCTGCTCGGCCATGGAAACCCATTCCATGAAGCTCTCTGCGCACTGTTCTGGAGCTAATCTGAAGGCCACATGAAGTTTGGAGGTCTGTAGCGACTGACTTTGCAGAAAGTTGGCGACCTCTTCGCACTATGCGCCTCAGCATCCGCTGACCCCGCTCCGTCAGTTTATGTGGCCTACCACTTCATGGCTGAGTTGCTGTCGTTCCCAAACACTTCCACTTTCTTATGATACAGCTGACAGTTGACTGTGGAATATTTAGGAGCGAGGAAATTTCACGACTGGATTTGTTGCACAGGTGGCATCCTATCACAGTTCCACACTGGAATTCACTGAGCTCCTGAGAGCGACCCATTCTGTCACAATTGTTTGTAAAAGCAGTCTGCATGCCTAGGGGCTGGATTTTATACACCTGTGGCCATGGAAGGGATTGGAACACCTGATTCTGATTATTTTGATGGGTGAGCGAATACTTTTGGCAATATCGTTTAACTTGCACATAAAATTTACCTAATGGAAAAACAACAATTCCGCCAAAAGTCTCATTTTTCAATTAAAAGTTTTTGCACTGGCAAGAGGTGGTTTTTCGGGCATAGCGCAAATGGTATATCACGCAAAACTGCAATGGAAAGACCTTTTTTCGCAACTAGAGTCAGGTGAATTTAAAAAATGGATGTTGGGTTAGGGTTAGCAGGTTAGCAGGTTAGCAGGTTGCGTCTGCTCACTCATGCATGAAAACCTGGGTCTGTAATTTTGGACAAATATCCACCAATCCCCTACCTACCAATGTCCATAAAAGAAAATTCCAAAAATGATCAAATGCAGAACTGGGGGTAATTTTTCAAAATGTATAGTTTTTTTGATACACCCTGTATATTCAGAGCCCATATGCTATTTACACAAATGCTGAACTGAAAGTAGCCTTCATGAAGACCCATACTGAAGTTTCTTTAAATAAGGGGTGTCAAACTCATTTTAGTTCAGGGGCCACATTCAGCTAAATTTGACCTGAAGTGGGCCGGACTAGTAAAATAATAACATAATAATATATAGATAATGTCAACTCCAAATTTTCTCTATGTTTTAGAGCGAAAAAAGTTAATTTACATTATGAAAAGGTTTACATCTACAAACTATCCTTTCAAGAGATGTGAATAACATGAACAAACTGAAAAAATAAGTGTAATTTTAACAATATTCAGCCTCAGTTGATCATTTACATTTTCATTTAAAACAGAAGCAACACAATAGGAGAGATGCAGAAACATGACACTTCGAATAAATTAAATGAATGGCAATAAAGAGGGCAGGGATAACGAAACATGATGCTGTCAAATCAATGCAAAAATAAAGGCGTGAGATAAAACAACATCATGTATGAGAATTTAAACCAACAATCAAACAAGATAAGATTCAAATTTTAAAAATTAAAAATTAAAATTAAAATTAAAAGGGACAAATATCACATAAAAGCAAGTCAATAAAAGTGTGTTTTAAGAAGTGATTTAATAGATGCCTTATTTCTCTTAACTCTTTCGGTGCCAGACAGTTAAGGGGCTAATAAGCCTTAAAAGTGCCACAGAATCTGGCCGTTTTTCAGTATTTCGTGTCGTTTTTATAATCGAAGTCTGAATCGTCATCAGAACTCATTTTCTAGCAGATGGGACTGTTTTGACAGATCGCTGTGTTTATGATTTTACTACAAAATGGCCATCTAATTTGCATATGATTTCATTCATAAATTCATTCTTAAAATTTCCCAAGCAGAAAATGAAACGCGAGCTCTTCCTTGGTCAAAAACCGCTCGGTAACATCTGACCGATTGCTACTTAGATTCAAAACGCACCGGACGCAGCCGATTCATTATTGATCGTAATGTGCACGAAGATTTGAAAGAACGTCATCGAAATGTGAGAAAGAAATGGGGGTGGATGGTTTGTTTGTACACAAATATGGCGTGTTCTCCAAAGCCGATCTGATCGGCCCGTGGCACTTTAAAGGTTGTATTCGTAAAGCCGATTTAATCGGCCCATGGCATTGAAAGAGTTAAGACATTTCAGGTTGTTCATATTTTTTGCAAAATTAAGTGTAAATACAGGAAAATATTTACATTTACACAGAGAAACATTTGGACGTGTCATTATTTCTATGTTTTTATGATAGTATTTTACTGGTCTGACCCATTTGAGATTGAATTGGTCTGAGTGTGGAACCTGAACTAAAAGGATTGTTAATATCTTAGTGTAATTTTTGCATTTCACAAATTCATCCCAAGGGCTGGCCGGACTGGACCTTTTGGCGGGCCGGATTTGGCCCCCGGGCCACATTATTGACACCTGCGCTTTAAATGAAATATAATAGTATTTACACATATCACTACTGGTGATGTTCCTCTGAACACGCATTACTTTGCAAACCATGTTCCAATTACTTGCAGTACTATATATATATAAGTGATGGTCTTACAATTGGCTTTTTGTTTTGCCAACAGGACAAATGTGATAAATGCGTTTCCCTATAGACAAGCTATTATGAGCAGCACTACGGCCTCACATCCACACTGATATTCTGCTCATAGCTTCTGAAACAATGACTGTGTTTTATTTATTTTTTTCCATCTGCAGGGCACTATCCATCGCCGGGGCTGAACTCGCCTGTCATCTCACCACACAGACAAGGACTACCAGACATTAGAGCTCCTTATAAAATACATCGCCGCCCCTTGATCTTTACACAAAACAGACACACACAGATACATACAAGTGAGTGCAGGGATGAATTCATAGTTTTCACATAAACACACATGAACCTAGTCTGGCCCTGAATCAAATCCCAACCCTTTGTTTTTCACAGAGTAAAGAAAGGTAAGGGTGTGGTGTTTGTAATAGTGTGCAATGATCAAGTAATCACTTTTTCAAGCGGTTTTTGGGGTCACTTTGTACCAACTCCCCACCATTTCGAAGGGTAGAGAGATTTCAATCACTTTAAAGCTGCCACCATTGCTTTAGTAAATTGTTGGCAGCCAAATCCATGTCGATCCGTTGAGTGATTGCATGCTGCTAAAGGTCTAATCCCATTTTCTCTTCAGCTTTCGACTGACTAAAAATGAACAGACATTAAGTTTGGTTTCCAAAGTGTTTTTCTCTAGATCTGGTGATGTCAAATCCCACAACTCGCTCATTTCATGTGATAAAGTAACAGGTTTAATATGCACAAACATCATATCATTCCGCAGCCTTTTAGAGAAGTTTAACCCACAAAGACCAAGACACACTGCAAAAATCAAAATCTTACCAAGTGTATTTTTCTCATTTCTAGTCAAATACTGCAAATAATTGGAACATGGTTTGCAAAGTTATGCGTGCATGCATGGATATGTGTAAATATTTTTATGATACATTTAAAGAAACTTCAATATGGGTCTTCATACTTTCAGGTCAGCATTTGTGTAAATAGCATATGGGCTCTGAATATATGTTAATATGTAAATATGATGGTTTCTAAAATCTGGACTAAACATTATTAATGTTCACTGTGACATTTTTTTACTCATAACATTCACAAAAACAAGCCCAAAAGGAATTATTATATTTAACTGACCTCTTCTTAATCTCTCAAGTATTGGAGAAAAGAAAAAAAATCTCTTCTTTGAATCCAGATGACAGTGTAGGTACATTTTTACCCATTGACTGAATTAACTGAAGCAGATTCTGAAGCCGTAAATAGATTTTTTTTGCTAAAGTAAATGCTTCACTGCAAAAATTCAAATCTTACCAACTGTATTATTCTAGTTTTTGGTCAAAATATGTCATGAGTAACTTTTCAGTGAGATGTAAGAACTTATTTTTAGACAATAGAGCTTGAAAATCTTATTTCAAGAAATCTTACCAATATAATTTTCAATTGTTCCACTGGCAGATTTTTTTTTTTGTTTTGCTTTATTATTATTATTATTTTTATTATTATTATTATTATTATTATTATTATTATTATTATTATTATTATTATTATTGCTTAATTCAAGATTTTTTTTTTTTTGCCTAATTCAAGATTTTTTTTTTTTTTTTCTTTATTCAAGCAAAAAAAAAAAAAAAAAAAAAAAAAAATCTTATTTCAAAATATCTTACCATGATAATTTTCACTTGTTCCATTGGCAGATTTTTATTTTTTTTTTGCTTAATTCAAGATTTTTTTGTCTTAATTCAAGATTTTTTTTTTTTTTTTTTTGCCTAATTCAAGATTTTTTTTGCTTAATTCAAGCAAAAAAAAAAAAAAAAAAAAAAAAATCTGCCAATGGAAAAAGTGAAAATTATCTTGATAAGATTTCTTTAAATAAGATTTTCAAGATCTAATATCTAAAAAAAAAAGTTCTTATATCTCACTAAAAAGTTACTCTTTAGGTGATTATGTCTTATTTTCAGTGTGATGAGATATTCTGACTAGAAATGAGACAAATACACTTGGCAAGATTTTAATTTTTGCAATGTATTGACAACCAAAACCATCTTCTGATCTAAAATGTTTCATAACTTCTGAACCACTAACCCTATCAATAAATGTAAATAACTGATGTAAAATGCAGTTTGTCATCTTTCATCAGATATGACCCATTTGGACATTCAGAAGCTCCGTAGTTACCGTGGAAACACCATCATCTTCTACAACATTGATTCACCAGTAAAACCCATGGAGTTGGATCAATGACAGTGGATGGAAAAACTTGATTTATGTTCATTTAATTGTATATTTTGCTGACAAAGTCACATTTTCTTTCGTTTTCTGTTTTGATATAATAACCTTCAACTTTAATCTGAGCTTTTATGAACATCTACATGATTAGTAAATTGAATGAAAAAAAAAAAAACAAAAAACCTGATGTTCACTGAAAAAACACAACTTACAGAGGATAATGTCATAATAAATGGTAATAAATATCTTAAGAAAGGTTAAATACAGAGAAAAAATCATTTGGGAACTGACACAAAAGTACCTCTGGGTCTTTATGGGTTAATGTATATTTCATTGTGAATAGTGTATCCATAGGGCCCCTCTGGACTTAGAAGTATGAAATCACTTTACATTTCACATAAGCTCATGGCAAAGATTTTGGATGTCCAATATTCATGAAATCTGCTGATGTCAGACATGAAAATCCTTATAGAAACTCAGTGCCTTCAGCTCATTTTCCAGTCCTTGCACTCTTAATGTTATTCATGCATTTAATATTGTCACAAAAGAGCATGAGTCATGGAAAAATTATGGGCGCATGTATGTGAATTGCATTCCTTAAAAAAAAAAAAAAAAAAAAAAATAGCAGATAAGAAAGCGTTCCAGTTCTTCTCTGGCTTCTGCTTCTCCCTCATCAGCCCTCCATGCCCATATTCTTGGTGGGAACAATTAAAGTGGAAAGTTGGAATATTCCAGGTTTGAAATTTTCCATGAAGTCAAATTTCTAAGAATTTAACCCAAACCAACCTCAAAATTCAAGTTGGATGTGCTGTACAAATGGTATGAAAGATACAGGTACTTCATTCTCTGTCCACACAACAATGTAAAAACTATGTAAATGCTTGGACGAACAATAGTTAGTGTTGTTCAAACTGTGGATTCTGTGGATGATAGTGGACGTACCAGACACATAGGCTTGAATCTGTCAATAAGTTCAGTCATAAACTTGAGTTATCTTATGTTATAGAAGTGTAATCTTTATATGATGCGGATTTGTTCAAAAAAACGGTCTGTCTCCCAAAGGTATCTACGCTGACTTCCATCTACTACTGGTTTATACCAAGGATTTTTCATTATAGTTTAGTTTTATCTAGTTTTGGCTTTTTTTCCTCTAATTCAGTTCGTTTTAATTCATTTTTAGAGCAGGTTTGCTAGTTTTTTATTAGTTTTCATTTTTTTCCTAAATGCTTAGTTTTAGTATTAATTTTAGTTTTGTCGTATCTTTTATCTTCTTCGCAGTTGTATTCAAATAAATCCCGTACAGGACTCTGCTGCTTTCTCCCAAGTTTTGTCTCCATGTTTCCAGGTAGAGTGGGGACCAGAAGACGACTAAACGATAAATGACGAGAAGTGACGGACCATGAAGTGCCGTATGGTGCCGCTAGCTAAAATTGCTAGAGTGAAATAAATCGCTTTCGTATCAATCCGACACTGACAAAGATGAAAACGGAGGGAATTTTATCTATAATTTTTATATGTTAGTTTTGTCAGCACACAATACAGTTTCAGTTAGTTATCGTTTTTTTTTCTTTTATTTATAGTTTTTTATTTATTTCAGTTAACAAAAATGTTTTTTCAATTCTAGTTTTCATCATTTCGTTAGTTTTCGGTAACGACAATAACCTTAGTTTATATGCCTGGATTCACAACATAAAGTAATATTAAACATTAGCAAAATGGGGTGTGACGGCATTGTTTTCCAATCTCTTTAAATCCAGATGGATGCACATGAACTGGAGTTTTTAAAAAAAATTTCATTTTTGCAACCAACACCATTTATGTACAAATGAGATGCCCAAATATAAAGAAAAAGATTCATTTTGAAAAATATCAACATTACAGTAGATGGTGTATGAATGCCAGCCATCTGGTTTTCTCAGTGTCCTTTTCCACCAAAAAGAACCTGGTGCTAGTTCGGTGCCGCTGCTGGAGCCGGTACTTAACTGGTTCCAACCTGGTGCCTCCAAAGAACCGGTTTGCTTTTCCATAGGCCAAGAGCAGAATCAGAGCTGCGTCATTATATCATTGTAAAACGTGATCACGTGACTAGGTCTGGCGCAGGAAACACTCGTTCAGTGTACTGGTAGTCAAATTCACCGGTTATCTAAAACCCAGTCCAGCAGGTCCAAATGTGGGATTCTTTTTGGGCATCTGCTGGGTCCAAGCTGTCTTTTCTAGTCCCTGTAGTCCTTCTTTTTCTTCTTTAGTTTGTTTCAAAGCTGGTCCAGGGTCCGGTCATATCCATCTCTCTTTATAGTTTTTTGAACACCAGCTTTGTGCCAGAGGCTCCCTCCAACTGGTCTTGGCCTTCTGATGAAGCCAACAGTGTCAGGAAGCCCTGGGTCTCCTCCTCTGTCCACTGCTGCTTGTTTTTCTTGTTTTTACCGTCTATTACTCTTTCTCTAAAAACTAAACTAAACTAAAAAACCCACTGGTTGTAGTTTTACAAATACATACTGTAATGGAAATATTACTTATATCCATATATATTCATATATATTTCATATATCATATAGGCTTCTAACTCTATTTCAGATATATTCATGTCACTGTGTATTATAGAGCAGTTTGGACCTCTTTTGTGTTGTGTCCACAGTAGAAGGCCAAACCAACATTTCTCACAGAGGTCTTATCTTTAAGTTCCTGACACTAACCAAAACACTTTCCACACATCATAATTTTCTCATGGGAGACAGAAGACTACAGGGTGATTTGTATTTTTGGGTTCAGACCGTCTCAGTCTTTGTTTGAGGGGTATCTCTTTCTATGGAGCTCCAAATAAAGGCATTTCTTAGACACTGAACGTTTGAACTTATCCTTCATTATTATAGACGAATTAGTAGAGTAATATTTTTTCCATAACAATTTGGTGTCAGAAGTGGGATAGCTGAAGATCCGCCATGTGACACTCGAAGGCGTCGGACAGGTTAGCCACCAAGAATCCACCATCAAGGGGTTCTCCTCTACCTCACTGAAAATCTTAAGAGACGAGAGGGTCTGACGCCTGGAGTGAAACTGGTCGACTTCACCTCTATTCAACGAACTCAATACTCTACTTCCTCGTCTGAAGGGTGAGATATATTTTGAAGCATTTGTTTATTAATCGAATTGGGGAAAAAAAATAAATAAAAAAAAATAAAACAAAAATAAATTTAAAAAAAATGAAAAATTTAATTAAATTAAATTAAATGTCTATCTACTTGGGCTGACTGTCATTAGGGGCCTGTAGTAAAGAAGTCTGGTATTAAAGTCAGACTTAAAGTGGTTAGGTCCACGGGGTTTTTAATCCACTTGTACCTGAGAAACGAAGTGTGATAGGCACAGGGACGCCTGTGTTCAATATCGTTAAATCAGGAAACGTGGCAGTGTGGCGTCACGGCGTTTCATGGTTAGGCTGATTTAATCGATAAAAGGGAAAAGCGTTTGGAACGCAGTCAACCGGTTGACATCACAACTAACACTTTTAACCTATTTAGCAACTCAGCACTCACTAGGGCCCTGGTGGGGAGGTTAACTGGTTACTTGTTCGGTGTCCTTTGTTTTGTGCCCAACCTTGTGGCCGTGCTAGACAGCATCCGTGGGATTTTCCTACGGAGGGTCACCTGGATTAGTCAAACCAGGATTTGGCTATGGGCAATAAGCAAAGCAAAGGCGTACAGGTTCCGACAGGGCCTTTGGTAGAGGACATGACTAAAAAATATGGTTCTGAAAGCGTTCAGTGTCTGATGGTCTGGACAAGCCCATTTGGCTTTCTTAAGGGGGTTCTTTGAATCAAAATCAGCTGAAACAATTGGATCAGAAACAAAAAAAGAGCTCGATTTTCTACTTGTTTTTTTCAAATTTTCTTACTTATTATTCTATGGTTGATAATTTTGTGGGGGTAAAGCTCATGACATTGTGAATCTTGTTGTCGGTCAAAGTCGATGCTGACTGATTAATTTCTTTATCGTGGGGAATTAATTATTTTGTTGTAGTTACGTAGCGACGTAATGTAAGTTGGGGATGCCCAACACCTGGTAAAGCACGGTATTTGACAATTTCATCATTTTAAAGTTTTTGCGGCCCAGATCGTCGTGTCTGGAAGATTAATGTTCCAATGGGGACATTAATAAATAGTTTAAGAAATTCGCGTTTTAATGTTATTGTTAGATGAGAAATGCAAATTTTAAGTCCCGCCACCGGATTGTGACGGGCCAAGATTCAAATGCATGAGTAATACTAAATATGGGCTAGATGTTTTAAAATGGGTTTCTGAATGGATTGAACATGATGGCTTTCCTTCTGAAGGTACCTTGTCTTTACAAAACGTTGCTGAAATTTAAAGAAAGTGTAAACAGAAAAGGCCTAAAAAAGGTGAATGATCTAAGAGAAAAAAAAAAAAAAAAAGGCAGAACTGAGAGATTTTGAGGACCAGTTGAAATGCGGGTTCATAGCTTTGGCTGTTCCTGTCTGGGTCTGTAACCCCCGCCCACCGATGACGCAGGGGGTCTCATCATCTGTGCTTAGTCTGGCCCCGGTTTAGCCCAGCTCAAAGTTGGTGCCTGCCTGGAACCTGTTTAGAACCACTTTGGAACCGGTTTGGCCGGTGCACAAAGAACTGGTGCTAAATCAGGCACCGGCTCCGAACCAGCCCTGGAACCAGTTTGGTGGAAAAGGGGTATCAGTGTATTCAATACTGGGAAAACAGTCTGGAACTGGTCCATTCACTCTGAATTATGCCCAGTCTATCACAAGTCTTGGGGGCAGGTGTATTACAATGCGTCATATGTTCAAACTTCTTTTTGTCGGGAGTCAAATTTAGTTCCAAGTTCGCAAATCTCTTTACAACTGTTGTCAGTTATTTCATTAAAAAATATGAACTGAATTACAGATTACACCCTGAACTTTTAAATTTCTCTGACAAAAGCATCACGTCTGTCTTACAGGGTGGGGAAGCAAAATTTACAATAACCTTTTTATTTATTTATTTATTTATTTAATTCATGGTTGTGCATTTCATCAGTAAAAATTCAATAATCATCAAGTAAACAAACATGTACACACCCATGCTCGAAAACGAGCAGGATGAAGAAAATCTTATATTTCCTGCCCCCTTCTAAATAATAATAACCTTAATGGTTAGCCATACACAACTAGCTATAAAATCATACTGTATAAAGTCAGACAAACCAAACTAAATACATCCAAAGATAGTACCAAATGAATACAAAACCAAGTGCAAAACTACATATCCAGAAAGTACAAAACATACAGGTTGGGGAAGCAAAATTTATAATATTTTGAGGCAGGGATTGAAAGACAGTGTATGACCAATTAGTTTATTGAAAGTCATGAGAATTTATTTGCCACAAGAAAATGTACATAATAGAAAATGTTTTTATTCTATGTGTCCTCCTTCGTTCTCAATAACTGCCTTCACACGCTTCCTGAAACTTGTGCAAGTGTTCCTCAAATATTCAGGTGACAACTTCTCCCATTCTTCTTTAACAGTATCTTCCAGACTTTCTCGTAATAGTTTTGCTCATAGTCATTCTCTTCTTTCCATTATAAACAGTCTTTATGGACACTCCAACTATTTTTGAAATCTCCTTTGGTGTGACGAATGCATTCAACAAATCACACACTCTTTGATGTTTGCTTTCCTGATTACTCATATGGGCCAAAGTTTCTGAAAAGGTATGGATAATAGTGTTAGGTATGATTATGACATCAATATATGTTTGGTTTCAAAGCAATTGACGTAGTGCCTGCTGAGAAAAAACAACTAAATGTTCATTGGAAATTTTGCTTCCCCACCCTGTATGTGTGATTGGTTTAATTGACACCTGTTAGTCCCGCCTTCATATTTGGATTCAAGCCCCACAATTCCAATTCAATAAATAAATCAAAATCAAATCAAGATACTAACAGTGGCTAATTTTGGTTAGAAATATCGCTATTGTTTTTTTTTTTCCTGACTTCTGAACTGCCTCAAATCAGCGACGTCATTCTAACAGCAGAAGTAAATGCTACCATCTCGCCATCTCCTCCCACCTGCAGCCCTCCTTCTAGTACACGGTGTCCACAAAGTCTCTTTACAATTTAATAAATGTATTACAGAGGCAATTGATTAGTTATGTTAATCAGATTTGTTCTATGTACTCAGTGGTTATCAATGTTGTGGGACCATGTGCAATCAAATCATCGGACCCATTTTATTCAACAACAGATCAATTACTGCACATGTTTACCTTGACCTTTCGACTGAATATGTCACCATAACTGGATGACCTTCAGCCCACCATCATTTTCCAGGGTAGATGGTGCATCACCACACTGGGGACTGCATGTTGGTGGGTTCCTAAATCTAACATTTCCAGACCGGTGGATTAGAAGGGATGGTCCAATTCCCTGGATACCTCGTTCACCAGATATCACTACCCTGGATTTCTGTCTATGGAGTTATGTTAAAGATATCGAGCAAAGATAAGGGACATCAACGACCTGAAGCAAAAGATCGCTGATACCCCTGACACCATTGGTGAGGCTATGATACAGCCAACATGGCAAGAAATCCAGTAGCGTCTGGATGTGCTTGCCCATATAGAGGAGTATTTATAAGACCCAGCACTACTTTTGTGTCAGTTCCCTTGTGACATTTTCTCTACAGCTAACCTTTCTTAACACTTGTATGGTGTTTGGGTCTGTGGGACCTGTTTTCATTTTTTATTAAACAAAAAATGATGAGGAATTATTTTTTTAAGAATTTTTTCCTCCCATATCTTACGGAAGAGGATTAGGGTCACAGAAAAAAATAAATAAATAAGGTCGTATACATATATATATATATATATATATATATATACAGGGTGGGGAAGCAAAATTTACAATGAACATTTAGTTGTTTTTTCTCAGCAGGCACTACGTCAATTGTTTTGAAACTAAACATATATTGATGTCATAATCATACCTAACACTAATATAAATATAAATATAAATAAATAAATAAATAAATAAATAAAATAAAAATGAGTATCACTTTAATTCATAAATGTGATCTAGCAAAGACAAAAGGTAAATATTAAACATTTATACTTTTTATGTTGCTAAGAATTGGGATGAAGTAAACATCTGTTGAGTATTTTAACATAAAATTGTTTGATTATGTTGAATTAAAAACCCACAAATGGACCACCAGACCCACGAACACTGGCTGAATAACAAAAATCTGAGCACCACACAAGAGTTAAGTGATTAATCACCATTTATTACAATATTATCCTCCGTATTTTGCATTTTATCAGTATAAATCAGGTGTTTTCCTGTAACTAATTTCCTGATCATTAAGAGGTTCACAAAAGCTCAGATTAAAGTTGAGGGTTATTATAACAAAAACAGAGAAAACTGCAGAAGACGTGACTTTTTTTTTTTTTACTAAAATCTATCATTAACTCAACATAAACCAAGTGTGTCCATTCACTGTCATTTATTTATCTCCATGGGTTTTACTGGTGAATCAATGTTGTAGAAGATGCCGGTGTTTCCACGGTAATTACGGAGCCTCTGAACGTCCAAATGGGTCATATCTGATGACCATGAAAAGATGACAAATTGTATTTTACACCAATTATTTACATGTATTGATAGGATTAATGGATCTACAGGTATTAAACAGTTTAGATCAGTAGGTAGTTTTAGTCACTGGTGGATGTTTGGGTCTTTATTGTTTAAAATGTGCAATCACCATTAATTAAAGCTGCAACCGATTAATCGACTCAAAGTGATCCAAAAAAAATCCTTCAACCACAATTCTCCTGAATCAAAGCTTTGTTTCCTTCATTTCTCTGCTGTTAAACATTGGTTCCACTGTTGTGTTTCACACGGATGCTTATTGTGACACACAACGAAGCTTCAATTCAGGAAAACTGCAATAAAATATCTCCCTTCAAACAATTTGAGTCGATTAATCAAATTTTTGCATTCACTTCAAGCACCTCATTGATTAATCAGTTGCAGCTCTAATCACCATCAAAGAATAAGCTGGCCTTTTTTTTCATACATATTTCATTTTTTGAAAGAGACAAACATGAAGCAAACTGCATTTTACACCAATTATTTACATGTATTGATAGGATTAGTGGATCAGCGGGTGTTATGCAATTAAGAGCGGTAGATGCTTTTAGTCGATGATGAATGAGGCAAAAAAAAAAAAAAAAAAACTTTGATATCTATTTTTCATTTTGTAATAATTTCCACAGATTTGTCTTTTCATTTGCTTTTGTGATAAATGTGTTAAATTGTAACCAGACCTTCTAGACCCCCTGTATGTCAGTCACCTGTCACAGCGCCACACCTGCTCCTCTTCCCCTCATCGCCCTCGCTGCCACTCGCCTTCACTCCGCTGCCAGTGTTTCGTGGCACTGCGTCAAACTCCGTGGCCTGTTTATTTGCTGCCAGACCATTTGCCTGCCTATAGACACATGCCGTCTGCCTGTCTGGTCTGGAAACCTTCTGCTCTGCTCCAGACTGTAAGTTCACTTCAGTCTGTTCCTGATCTGCTTCATCTGTCTGCTTCTCTGGCCGCATGTGCTTTGAGTCCGCTCATCTATGAAGACCCATCTTGAGCTTATTCCTGCCTTGATCTGATTGCTTCGGTGACTCTGCGTCCGGCCACAGACCCCGGCTAGCCTGTTCCTTATCTGTTTGTCTGTTCTGCCGTCCCAGTTGCTAACTCTCCTCAACCCAAAAGGCCAGCCGTCTGCTCCTGCTCCACGTCTGTTTAGTGCACTTCGTTCCTCATCCACCTCGGGGTCTTGGGTGTTCCAGTGACAGCATCACAACCCTTATACTTCCCCTGGATGTCAGTTCATTTAATAATAAAGCCTGTTTCAGCTGTTTATTTCTGTGTCAAGCCCTTGAGGGCTAAAATGAATGTAGTACAAAAGGACTATATCTATATTATAAAAGCCAAGTGGCCTCTGTGTGTATGTGTATGTGTGTGTGTGTGTGTGTGTGTGTGTATCAGCTTTATTAATGATAAACTGGACAGATCTAGCCTGTGCCTTTTGCAGTACTTAAGTATTTTGGGTCAAGGTTCAGACAGGCGAAAACTGCATATACAGACCTGATGAAAATCTTAAGACCAGTTGAAAAATAGCTAGAATTCACCTTTTGCACATTTGGATCTTAATGAGGTTTTAAGTAGAGCTACAATATACAAAAGCAAGAAGGGGGAGTGAGACAACAAGCACTTTGAAAAAGTAATTTATTGAAAACAACAAGTAAACTGAAATAGGCTGTTTATCAGCTGATCAAAAGTTTAAGACCGCAGGCTATAAAAGCCAAAATCTGCTCAAAATTCTCATTTTCTGTCGGGCATTCACACGGTCATGCCCTCCTGATGGCTAAAGCTAAGAAACTTTCTCTTCTTGAACGTGGTCGGATCGTCGAGCTGCATAAGCAAGGCCTCTCGCAGCGTGCCATCGCTGCTGAGGTTGGACGCAGTAAGACAGTCATTCTAAATTTTTTGACAGATCCTGAGCATTATGGAACAAAAAAGTCAAGTGGTAGACCCAAAAAAATGACACCTGCGCTGAGCCGGAGGATCCGACTGACTGTCCGTCAAGACACAGGGCGGTCCTCGACCCAAATTAAGGCCCTTACTGGTGCCGACTGCAGCGCAATAACCATCAGACGGCATCTGCGGGAAAAGGGTTTCAGAAACAAAAAACGAATTCAAAGACCTCGTCTCCTACAACGCCACAAAACTGCCCGTTTAGACTTTGCCAGGGAGCATCAAACATGGGACACTGAAAGGTGGAAAAAAGTTTTATTCTCTGATGAGAAAAAATGTAACCTTGACGGTCCAGATGGCTTCCAACGTTACTGGCATGACAAGGAGATCCCACCTGAGATGTTTTCTACCCGGCACAGTGGAGGGAGGTCCATCATGATCTGGGGTGCTTTTTCATTCAGTGGAACACTGGAGCTTCAGGTGGTGCAGGGTCGTCAAACGGCGGCTGGTTACGTGCAGATGTTGCAGCGGGCATCCCTCATGACTGAGGGCCCTCGTCTGTGTGGGAACAGCTGGGTTTAAAAACAGGACAACGCTGCAGTTCACAATGCTCGCTTGACGAAGGACTTCTTCAGGGAGAATAACATCACTCTTTTGGACCATCCCGCATGTTCCCCTGATTTAAATCCCATAGAGAACATTTGGGGATGGATGGCAAGGGAAGTTTATAAAAATGGCCATCAGTTCCAGACAGTTGATGCCCTTTGTGAAGCCATCTTCACCACTTGGAGCAATGTTCCCACCAGCCTCCTGGAAACACTCGCATCAAGCATGCCCAAACGAATTTTTGAAGTGATTAACAAGAACGGTGGAGCTACTCATTACTGAGTCCTACTGAGAACATTTTTTGTTCTGGTTTGGAGAGTTTTTTGTAATTTTTTGAGCAATGGTCTTAAACTTTTGATCAGCTGATAAACAGCCTATTTCAGTTTACTTGTTGTTTTCAATAAATGACTTTTTCAAAGTGCTTTTTGTCTCACTCCCCCTTCTTGCTTTTGTATATTGTCACTCTACTTCAAACCTCATTAAGATCCAAATGTGCAAAAGGTAAATTCTAGCTATTTTTCAACTGGTCTTAAAATTTTGATCAGGTCTGTATGACCAATACTTTTGGAGTTATTAGTTTTTAAAATTACAATGGGTTAACAGGCGGCCTGCAGACAAGTCCATTCACAGCTGCTAAAGGGGTGGTGATGGCTGGCTCCGGATCAATGGAAACACCAGGACACAACGGGAGAACTGGGTCCGGCTGTGATCACACACTAACAAGTTAGGTCTCTTTTTTACAGTGGCCCAGTTCCGCTCTGCCGGTCCCCGACCCGTTAATGTCCCAGACAGACTGTGCAGACTCCACTTGGACCAGAGTTTGGATCACAAAATGGAGTAAGCCACTATAACCCCTCATCTGTCGTCCTGTGTCCAAAAGTCTGTTCCGCATCCATGTCAATACATAAAAGGGGCCATTCTATTTCTTACTAATCTGTGTGTTACACCAGTAAACTAAGTCAAGTCATCGAGTAATGTGAATGTGATTAAGTCATACAGTAATGATGTGTGTGTGTGTGTGTGTGTGTGTGTGTGTGTGTGTGTGTGTGTGTGTGTGTGTATGTGTGGATTCACACAAAATCTGTAAAGAGCTGACTCCTACAGTTTGGCTAACTGATATATTTTTGGTCAAGGATCAGACTAAAGTGAAAATGGCAAGTTGATAGCACCAGTATTTTGGGAGATATTAGTAATTTTGGAATACAGTAGCCTTACAATCACGTTTCTATACCCAGAATGCTTTGGCGGTGACTGCTGGACAGTGTTGGGAATAATGGCATTAAAAATAGCAGCGTTAGTAACAACATTATAGTTTTCCAGTAACGGGTAATTTAATGAATTAGACTGTAACAAGGATACTGTGAAATGTACAGTAACTTGCTGGCAGCAATTAGCAAGTAAGTTGCTGTATTACATTCTACAGCATATTTACTGTATATTAAATTACAGTACCTGTAAAATACTGTAATTGTCATTACAGTACCAATCACAGTACTGTAATTGGTGTTACAGTACTGTAATATGGTGATGTATTTTGTATCACAGCAAATAGTGGACTACTGTGAAATGGAATTTTAGGGTATTTTATTGAATACCCCAAAACAAAAACAAGCACTCAACTTTTTGCTTGAAAATGATGAAGTGAAAAAAGAAATGTAGATATGTGATATGCGCATAAATTTTAGACTTACATTTCTCATGGAACCAATAAAAGCCGTTCTTGCTTTTCTATCTTTTGCATGGTGAGTAAAAATAAAGAACTTCTGTTTAAGGTGATAGTTTGGAGTTTTTGAAATAATACAGGTGAGAAAATGTTATGGCAAAGGAATGGGCTATCTGATGGCAATGTAAAAAATGGGAATATCCTTTATTTAGCGTACTCTTGAACCAATATTGATTTATTTAGGTAGGCTTTGTTTTAGGTGGTTAAAATTCACTTTGAGCTGAAAAGAAAGGTTGAAAAGACAACTGAAAAAGTTAAAAGTGTAGCTTGTTGAAGATTTCTACAATTTTACAATTTCATTTAGCAGACGCTTTTGTCCAAAGCGATGTACAACATAAGCAAGAATTTAGACTGGAGGGAAAAACCCTTAGTAAGTGCAAAAAGTGCTTCAAGTTTGATTGGCTGCAGGCGCTGCCATCAAGTACTAGAAGAAGTGCTGATTTCTCCATAAACCATTAAAAATTTTTGGCATAAAAAGCTGAATATTTGAAAAAAAAAAAGAAAAATATAAATACAAGCACTAATGTCCTGAAGAAGCTGAACATTTTAAAGTTTGAACGGTGAAAATCTGTGAAAATCGGATACATTTTGAGTAGTATTTTACTTGTGGAGTAGGTGGTCACATAAATACTTGCTCCCATCCCTAGTGAAGAATATTCAGAACAAATACGTGCTTACCTCTGGAGAAATTCCAGTGATGTGGCTGCCTCCTCTGGATATTCAATGTTGAACACGTAGTATGACCCAAAGAGGGCAGCTGAAAAAAAAAAAAAAAAATCCTGCTCAAAATATATTTTACTGTAGAATTCACCCGCCAATTAATTTTGCCCATGATGCTTTGCAGATCTACAGCAACATACTGTATACAAGTTCTACAGTAAGCATTTTCTCATTATACAGTAATAATGCTGTGAAAACTACAGAAACTTGTTACAGTGTACTATTTGAAACGTTACAACGCTGTTACCGTTACCAGCAGTGAAATGTGGTGCGTTACTATGCGCTGATATCTAACAGCTGTTATCCGTCCTGGCTCGCTCAGCCAGGAACGAGAGGTGTGACGTTCGCAGATGAGTTGAGTCTTTTGAACGGCTCTTTTCAGTGAATGATAAGAACCGATTCGTTGTCATATTCAAATTTTCCACACTGCCTTCATGCTTCACCTGTGTGTCCATGAGTCTGAGTTGTCCACGCTGCCTTCACCTGAACGCAAGCCCGGATTAACCATATGGGCAACTGGGCAATTGCCCAGGGGCCCGCGACCTCTGAAGGGCCCTGGGTAGCTCGGGCATAACAAAATTATCTGGTTATCTTTTACTTATAAATGAAACTGTCCGCTGCCCGGAGCCATTGCACTGCACAGAAACCCTGCTCCTGCTGTCTGTGACCGTGAGCTGAGACCCTCTCCTCATTGGTCAGTCCAAAAAGCGAATCAGCGGTGACGCAAATCAACGTGCGTGCACTGAGCGGGATGTGAGACGTCAAGAACTACGCGACATACGCAACATACGCGAATCAAAACATTGCAAACATGGAGAAGCAGCTAAGTGGGAGCGCCAAACAAAAATTAAAAAAAGGAGAGGGACATTAAAAAAGCCGAAAATTTAAAGAACATACCTAAAATAGGTAATTTCTTCTTATTTTAGCAGATTATACTGCATTATATTTATTTTTTCCTTGTGGTGGCTCCATGAAAATGTTGAGATATGTTTATTGTTGAGAGAAAGCAGATTTCAAGATGTTTACGTTGCACTTACTTTAACTCTCTTGTTGAATTCTGAGGTGACAAGGGGATTTCTGTTTAAAATTCATATCTGATTCTATCAGATTATGTTTGTGTTTTGTCTGTGGGCTTTTTCTGACGATTCAATACATTTGTGTTGGCAAAAAGTGTTCTTAAATAAATACTGGATACTTTGGAAATGGTTTCTTATTTAGTTTTTGTGAAAATGGAGGACACTTCCCTCTCTTTCTAATGTAGTGGATCAATTTTAGATTATACTGATGATGATGTGTTTTGTTTTCATATCATCATATGCAAGTGAGTGGCCTTGACAAGAGGCTATAGTGGTGCACTTGTAGTTCTACGAACATTTACACATTTGTACATCAAAATGCATTTGATGATAGTTAGATATTGAAGTATGGGGTATATTTACATATATTCCTGGAATTTATTCTGTATTTTGCCAGATTATAGGGATCCTGGGGTTGTGATGATGGGGCCCTTGAATATTGTTGCCCAGGGTACAATGAAGTGTTAATCTGGCCCTGCCTGAACGACTAATGACATGTCCGAGTTTGAGTTGTCCCAGCACACCACATTCACTTGAACGCAGCTACGTATGCAGCTAATTTAGGGGAGGAGTTAACAGCGACAGTCCGACTGACTGGACTGAAGACATTTACAGCTGGATCAGGGAGGAGTGACTGAAAAAAGTGGAGATGTGGGATTAACTGGGGGAGCCTGTTCTTCCTATAAATGCAGATATGCACTTATGTGGTGGAAAAGCCGGGCCCTGGTGGACCCCAGCCTCACCACAGTCATGGTATGCAGTACCGTGAAACACGCTCAAAAATCAGTTTCCTTTTACATATTTCAAGGTTTTTCAAAAAACGAATACAATAATTACTTTCCCGGGTAACTAATTACATTTATGAAGGAGTTACTAATCCAATTACTTTTTTGGGAAAGTAACTACAGGGTGGGGAAGCAAAATTTACAATGAACATTTAGTTGTTTTTTCTCAGCAGGCACTACGTCAATTGTTTTGAAACCAAACATATATTGATGTCATAATCATACCTAACACTATTATCCATACCTTTTCAGAAACTTTTGCCCATATGAGTAATCAGGAAAGCAAACATCAAAGAGTGTGTGATTTGCTGAATGCACTCGTCACACCAAAGGAGATTTCAAAAATAGTTGGAGTGTCCATAAAGACTGTTTATAATGGAAAGAAGAGAATGACTATGAGCAAAACTATTACGAGAAAGTCTGGAAGATACTATTAAAGAAGAATGGGAGAAGTTGTCACCCGAATATTTGAGGAACACTCGCGCAAGTTTCAGGAAGCGTGTGAAGGCAGTTATTGAGAAAGAAGGAGGACACATAGAATAAAAACATTTTCTATTATGGCAGTTTTCTTGTGGCAAATAAATTCTCATGACTTTCAATAAACTAATTGGTCATACACTGTCTTTCAATCCCTGCCTCAAAATATTGTAAATTTTGCTTCCCCACCCTGTATAACTAATTACCTTTTTTTTTTTTTTTTTTAAAGTAATTTGCCCAACACTGCTGCTGGACAAATGCTGCTACTGGCCTATTCCTTTTTTTTTGTATTTTTGTGTTTATTGTGGTAGTTGTACTGTGTCTGGTGATTACTGTACAAACCAATCATAAACCATTCATTCATTCATTCATTCATTCAAATGAAATACAGCATGTATGAATGCACAACAGCATAAAAACTACCACATCTGGATCCCCACAGGTCAACGCACTAGTTTTATATATAAAACACTCCAAGATCTTAACTCCAGAATGAATTTGTTACTTTTTTTCATTTTTGCACTTGGCTTATGAACTATTGAAATAATGGAACTGCTGATTACTTTGTGCAAATAACAGCCTGCTCAGCCATTTTTCTACTAGTCTCAGTATGACCTTGTAAATGTCTACTTGTGATATTTTTCTTGTTATTAGGAGTATTTTTTTTTTTTTTTTGCAACATGCCTATAAAAGCATTTAAGTGCTTGTTGGCCTTCTGTCCTGTTTGTACATGAAACAACAATGGTACTTAACCTATAAAGACCCAAACATCCCCCGGCGACTAAAAGCATTTACTGATCTAAACTGTTTAATACCTGTTGATCCACTAATCCTATCAATACATGTAAATAGTTGGTGTAAAATACTGTTTGTCATCTTTTCATGGTCATCAGATATGATCCATTTGGACGTTCAGAGGCTCCGTAGTGAACGTGGAAACACCGTCATCTTCTACAACACTGATTCACCAATAAAACCCATGGAGTTGGATCAATGACAGTGGATGGACACACTTGTTTTTATGTTCAGGTAATGATAGATTTAACAAAACAAGCCCCTTTTTCTTTATTTTTTTTCTGTTTTGATACAATAACCTTTGAATTTACTCTGAGTTTTTATAAACATCTACACGATCTGTGAATTAAATATCGAAAAATAGATGATTTTCACTGAAAAAATATAAAATGCAAAAGGTAATACTGTCATAAATGTTAATTTAGTTAGTTTAGATCACTTGGGAATGATCTGCCTCTCTATATCAGACAGGCCTCGTCTCTATCGGTTTTGAAATCCTTTCTTAAAACCCATCTTTTGTCCTTGGCCTTGGAAACCATGTCATATGTTTGAATGTATTATTTTTTATTCACTTGTTTTATCTGGTATTGGTTTATTGTTCTTTTTTGTTGTTTATAATTGCACAGCTTTTTATGTTTTTAGTCTATTCTTGTATTTTATTCTTTTATTCAGGTTTTATCTATCCTTCTGTATTATTTATTTATTTATTTATTATTTTTTTTTTTAATCTATTCTTGTATTTTACTGTTATTTTGGTTTTTATTTATTTTTAACCCTTTCATGCATAGTGGTCACTCCAGTGGACAACTATTCAAAGCTGTTATTTTGTATATTCATGGATTTTGTTGTTTTACCTGCACATCCTCCAACACAGTGAACACATATGCATCATCCCATACACTGCAATTCATGCCATTACTGCAACTTTACTGTTCTTGCTAAATCTGATCTGCACTAACATGTTTGAGTGTAAATTAATTGCTAATTGTTATTAGACTGTAATTAACAGGTTTTCTTTTAAACAAAAAGTTATTATTTTTTTGCATATTACCTGAGTAGGTAATAACTAAATAATAATAATAATAATAATAATAATAATAATAATAATAATAATACATCACACTTATATACAGGGTGGGGAAGCAAAATTTACAATATTTTGAGGCAGGGATTGAAAGACAGTGTATGACCAATTAGTTTATTGAAAGTCATGAGAATTTATTTGCCACAAGAAAATGTACATAATAGAAAATGTTTTATTCTTTGTGTCCTCCTTCTTTCTCAATAACTGCCTTCACACGCTTCCTGAAACTTGCGCAAGTGTTCCTCAAATATTCGGGTGACAACTTCTCCCATTCTTCTTTAATAGTATCTTCCAGACTTTCTCGTAATAGTTTTGCTCATAGTCATTCTCTTCTTTCCATTATAAACAGTCTTTATGGACACTCCAACTATTTTGGAAATCTCCTTTGGTGTGACGAGTGCATTCAGCAAATCACACACTCTTTGACGTTTGCTTTCCTGATTACTCATATGGGCAAAAGTTTCTGAAAAGGTATGGATAATAGTGTTAGGTATGATTATGACATCAATATATGTTTGGTTTCAAAACAATTGACGTAGTGCCTGCTGAGAAAAAACAACTAAATGTTCATTGTAAATTTTGCTTCCCCACCCTGTAGTGCTTTTTTGGACACTCAAAGACGCTTCACAAACAAACAAAACAAAAAGAACAAAGAAAACAAAGGAGCTCAAGAAAATGCAAGTTTGAACTGGTGAGTATTGAATAGTGATTTGCAGTTTTGTATTGAGTCCGAGTTCCTGATGTTTTGTGGGAGTGAGTTCCATAGGGTGGTACTAGTATTACACTGGTCAACAACAAATTTATTGTTTAAGTTTTTTGAGCTGATTTAGGATAATTTTGGTGTGCTGAATCCAAAAATCACATTAATTTTGCTCAATCAGGTCAACTTTCTGAACTATGCTACATATTGGCTTTTTAACATTTTTGCTTACATTTATGGGCATTTTCACATCATATGATACAAAATTCTTTCATATTTCTTGCAATAAACGAGTTCTGAAGATTTTACTTTTGCCAATTTTTGATTAATGTTTTTTTTTTTTTTTTTATATTACAGGTGAATGAAATGGCTTCGACTAGAAGATCTTGCAAAAATAAGCCTGACGTATTCTGCTACATCTGTGGTGAATACACCATTGTACCTAACAGGAATCCTGTTAGAAAATGATTTTTTTTCTCTTAAAACCCATTTTGGGTGAGAACTATATAAAAAAAATCAACTGATAAAGTCACAAAAATGTAATCAATTTTGTGAGAAGATCAAATTTTTCAAAATCAAATTAGCAAAAAAAACCCTGACCTGATTGAGAAAAACAGATGTCATTTTTGGATTTAGCGGTGCAAAATGGTCCTAATTCAGTTGAAAAAACCTAGACAACTTGCAATAAAACATTTTTTTGTAACCCAGTGTTATAGTGTCTTAAAATGTAAGACAACATCAGATTAGCAGCATTAAAAATGTTGTTATTTCATACTTTTCACACAGTATGTCAGCTAATGCATGTTTCTTTGCTTCCAAAATTAAACCTATGCTGTCCAGCTGAGCGGACATTTTTGTAACTCCATGAAAAATAGATTCATAAAAAAATTTAAATTACATTGTTTTTTTCATACCTAAAGAGGAATAAAAACACTCAGGAAAACAAAAAAAAAAAAATCTTGATTAAGGTTCTCATAATTCATGCATGAAAGGGTTAAAGTGCTTAACAAATAAAGTTGGATTGGATTAATAATAATATCCTAAGTGACAGATTTAGGAAAGGTTAAATAGAGACAGAATCATTTGGGAACTCATCTGGGGTCTTCATGGGTTAAACAACAGCCCAGTACTGATATTTTTTTTGTTAGTATAAGCCTTTTTAATCGTAAAGTTAAAATCCAAAAATCCAAAACCAAATTGCACTCTTGCAGCTTCTGCTTGGACATTGCTTTGCAACATAATAAACTATAAACTGTCGTCCACATATAGAAATAGTTTATCATGTACTGTACATTAGAGGTCCCCTGGGGCATCAAAAATCCATTACTTTAACAGCTTTTTTTTTTTTTTGGAAGAACATTTTCATGCTAAGCAAATGACGGGCAGCTCACTCTTTTAACCCCTCACACATTTTATAGTGAAAATGTTTGAGTTAGCACAAAGCTAATGGCCTGTATATGAGGCTTTATTTGGAGAAGGTGGTAACTGAGAGAAATGTTTGTCTGCGTACATAAGCGTCATTTACCCGAATGTGAGCTTTAGAAACAGTACTCTGGATAATATGAGTACAAAAAATCTTAAAACATAATTTGACCTGTGAAACATAATTAGTGATTTTCTATTATATTTAACTGGCATTAAATGTACAGACATTTGAAGCTATTTCTAATCTATAGTTTATTAGAATTAGGTTCAGACAGGTTGACCGTTATTATACACAAACTTATATTTCATCTCACAATATATTGAAGTGAAAGCGTCATCTGCTAAATAAAAATAAGGATAATAAAGACAGCATAAGTAACAGAAAACCTGACAAACAGAATAAGAATATTACACAGTAAATTTGCCGGTGTAAAACATGCAGAGTCAAAGTATTTTAATTCTGTCAGAGTTATTCCAACAATGGACAACAAGATAACTTCTAGTGTTGGTGAAAATAATTGGAGTTAACAGAGGTTTTACACTGTCAGTGTCATATATTCAGTGTTAAAGTAAACTGACTCTCTCAAAGTTAATTCAACACCGATAAGAGCAAGATACCTTTCAGTGTTAAAAAATAATGACTCTGAAAGCCCCGCCCACCAACCTCCATGCTCAAACTGAGTGAGAAGTTGACTCTGGCATCGCCGCCTTCCTCACATTGAAAAACTGCGTTTGTAAGTTTGTGTAAATAAACTCTTGCTTTTGTTATTACATCCAAGCAGAATTATGTGCAAGAATAAAGTTACGTCATCATTGTCCCTGTTGGGTACGTGTTTTCAAATACCGAATTTCAAACGGATAACGTGATATCGGGTCGGCAGCTTTCATTTTACATGTCATTTTATGTTTACTTTTAATTGCAATATTTCATTTTTTCTTGGAATAATTTGGGTACAGAAATAATGTTATCTTTTTTTCCCCCCTGCAGACACTGGGACTATAGTACATCATATGTAACGCTGGTAGGAGGCAGGTAAAAATCAACACTCTTTGGAGTAATTTATTTATCAACATGTTGTGTTAAGTAGGTTTAACTCTGGAAAAGTTATTGCTTAACACTTAACTCTTCAGCGTTGAATATGAAAAACACTATGGGTGTTACTTCTCACATAGTGTAAAACTTGATTGACACTAATTAGTGTAGTGTAGTGTAAAACATTAACTCTTACTAGAGTAAAGTTGACTCTGGAAATGTAACTCTATGTTCAGTGTAAATTTTACACTTTGTAGATAGGGACCATATGTTCACTGAGGTAGTGTTAAAATTAATTCTTTAAGTGTTATATAAACACTGGTGATTTTACTGTGTACACTCAGAACTATGTAAATTGAGATCTAATAAAACCATTAAAGCAATAAAATATAAAGCATTTAAACCTTTCATGCCTGAATATGAGAACCTCAGTCGAGATTTTTTTTTTTTTTACTGAGTCCTTTTATTCCTCTTTAGGCATGAAAAAAAACAATGCAATTGATTTTTTTTTTTTTTTTTTTTTTTTTTTTTTTTTTTTATCAACATATTTTTCATGGAGTTACAAAAATGTCCAATCACCATGCGTTTAATTTTTTGAGGCAAAAAAACACGTGTATTTAAAACCCATCATCACAAAGTGAAAACTATGAAATAAAACCATTTTCATGCAGCTAATCTGATGTTTTCTGACATTTAACATACTCTAATACTAGTTATTACTCACTTCATGGTGATAATATGGAAAAAAAACAAACAAACAAACAAAACTTTTTGATTACGAAAACTTTTAAATTACAGTTTAATAACAATTAGCTATTCATTTACATTAAAACATATTTCTGCAGATCAGGTTAATAAAGAACAGCAAAGTTACAGTAATGGTATGAATTGCAGTGTATGTGATGGTGTTGTGTTAGATGATCCGAAACTAAAACAACAAAACCCATGAAAATACAAGAAAACAGCTGTAGAATAGCTGTCCAGTGTAGTGACCAGTATGCATGAAAGGGTTAAATTAGCTCAAACAAGAACAGTTATTAGTGACATATGGTGAAATTTAATGTGTATTGCCTTAAAGATCCAAATGATGCAATCTTAAGGTTTTCTACAGCTGTTTTGTGTTGCAGCTGCACAATGAGAAAAAAAAACACAACAAAAAACAAAACAAACAAACAAATCAAATGATATAATTTACATATATTTATACAAGTTAATTAAAAAAAAAAAAAAAAAAAAATCCTGGGGCCTTGGGTTAAGTTCAAGGAAATTAATCCAGTAAAAGTACCTTTATGGGTATTATTATTATTTGGTACAGAAGGTTCATTCATCTGTTTTTTGAACCACTTCATCCTTTAGATCAGAGGTGTTAAACATGCGGGCCGGGGGCCAAAACCGGCCCGCCAAAGGGTCCAATCTGGCCTGTGGGATGCAAAAATTACACTGAAGATATTAATCAATTAAAAAAAAAAAAAAATGTTAGTTAAGGTTCCATACATACACATATAAACTAGTTAGATCTCAACTGGGTCAGACCAGAAAAATACTGTCATAATAACCTATAATAATGACAACTGCAGATTTTATCTTTGTTTTAGTGCAAAAAAGGAAAATTTCATGAAACTGTTTACATTAACAAACTATCCTTTTACAAAAAATGCAAATAACCTGAAGAAATATGACCAACGTGAGATGTCTTCAGAAAAGTAAATGCAATTTCATCAATTTTATACCCTGTTACTAAATGTTTTGTGTATTTGTAATTAGGCCTGTAACGGTACACCAAATTTTCGGTTTGGTACGTTTTCGGTTTTCAAAGCCATTGTTAGTGTTTTTTTTTTTTTTCGGTTCGGTACGGGAAGAAAGAAAACCCCTCAAAATGTCTATGAATGCATTTATGAATTTTTTATCATTTTTCCCCCAATTTTTGGAGACAATAGAATATAGAAAAACAGGAATAATATAATTCTGCTGCTACAAATCAAATATAAAATAAAATAAATTATTAATATTACTAAATGTATTTTAAACATTAGTATTGCACTTTTCCCTGAAAGGTAGTTTCGAACAAACAAGAAAAATCTAATCACAGTTCTGTCAGTTCGCATTCTGCAGAAAAATAACATAAAAATTCCACATGAAGTGCAACATTAACAAGAAGGTAAACTGGTATTCTGTTTAAACAAACTGAAGAGAAACTTCGACAACACAATGAACCAAATTATTTATTTTAGGACAGAGAACAAACTGTTAGGACACTGTGTGTATTGTGTGTGCCTGTGTGCATGATGGATTTTTTTTTTTTTTTTTTTGTCGGAGCCGGGGGGTAACGGGGGGTGTGCAGTTATATACCTGGGGGTGCGGTCCATAACTAACGTAACGAACGCTGTCGTGAAATGAAAGTGAAACTTTACATACTTTCAACGTTCTATTTATTCCTCTATTATACAGCGTGTGTGATAGACAGACAGACAGACAGACAGACAGACAGACAGACAGACAGAGCTAGTGTCAGTGTTTTAGAACTACCGTAGTTCCTCGGGACCAAACAACGTCCGTCTTATTAACGTCTCTTTCCTCGTTGTTGTCTTTCACCTGAGCCTGAACTGATCCAAACTGGACTGGACTGATGGTGGAGGGTCTTCAGTCTCTTCCTTCCAGGTTCACATCATATTTGTTGTTTTTTTTTTTAACCTTATATCAGCTGCTATTTCATATTTCGGGTCAATGTGTGCGTCCTTCCATATGTCCGTGTGAAACTTGCGTGGATTTAAAGTTCCACATCGAACGACGCCTTTTGTTCCTTTTTCTTTTTCTCATCATACTGTGCTGTTTTGGTACAGCTGTGTACCGAACCGAACAGGTGCATACCAAAACGGTTCAGTACGTGTACCGTTGCAGGCCTATTTGTAATTGTAAAGTATGTTGTAATGCACGTGTGTAAATGTTAAATTGATAAACTGAGGCAGAATATTGTTAAAACTGCACTTGTTTTTCTTAAGACATTTCAAGTTGTTCACGTTACTCAGATTTTTAAGGAAATGATGTAAATACAAATCATGGCGATGTGACTTACCGCAGTAATAAAATCTGGGCAAATAAAAACTAATGCGAAGCTAAAACGGTAAAGCAAAGCTAATTTAGCGCATGCATCCCTTCCAACAACAAAATTTTCCAACTTCCATCAACACAACAGTCCCAGATTGTATGAGTGCATGAGTGAATCGGATTTCACAAAAGACTACAAATCACCTTTAAAAAAACTGGCTACGTGTCACCATAGAAATGGCAGTGACTATGCTAAGCTAAGCTAACAGACGGGCTGCAAGAACCAAATAAACGTTTTTCACGTAACTTTATTCGGGTTTAACATTTCCATGTAAACAGAAGAGAAAATACTGTAGTTCCGGATTAATTTCTTCTGGAAAAATACATCGGATTTAAAAAAAAAAACATCATGTAACCGTACCCAATAACACAGATAATGCCTTTAAGTTTGTGAATGACACAGATTCTTTGGTACTTTCAGTAGCCTCGGTAAAAACTGCACAATGCCAGTGATTATAATAGGAGCATTACAACTCAGTCTGTGCTGTATGAGTGGAAAAAGTGAAGATTTTTTTTTTTTAAAAGACTGTGGGTGGCCCTTTGAGCTTACTGAGCCTGTAAAGTTTGACTGCACAGTGCCGTGCTCTGAATCATCCTCCTTCTCCTGTATTATTAGACAGTAGCCATTACTCACTTAAACTTTGCTTCAGAGTATTGTCTAAAGTTTTTTTTTTTTTTTTTTCCAACATCATTTTATTCTGCAGTTACAGAACCTCAACCCTCTAACTTTGCCTTTTTGCCTTTATTTAGTCATCGAATTATCTAAAGTATTTAGATGTTTTATTGTCTTTTATTTTTGGAGAATACTGAAGGGACCACTTAACTAAATGTGTGAAGAGTGCAATGTCCCAGTTTAAGATTCCACACTGAAGATGCTATTTACTCATTAAAGTACCATCTTCATGTGTTTTGGGGGCAATTATTTAAAGACTATTTTTCTCCGACCTTGCTTCGAGTCTTTGCAGACGATATCAAAACTACTTAATCAAAATGCACCAAATTATAATAAAATCTACTTTGGTCTGGTTTTGGTTTAAAACAACACACGTCTGTGGTTCAAGGCCTGAGTGAGAGGTACTTACTGAAAACTGCAGATAAATTATTTTACAACAAAAACTGAGAAAACACAGAATCTATAAATTATGGAAAAGGGGGAGAAAAAAACAAAACAAAAGTAAATGTCTTAGCAACAGTGACATCAGTCTTGCAGCGTTCCTTTGACTATTGCAAAGCCTCCTCAAATGCTGGGGTGCTTGTATCAGAACGCTGTGTAAGAACTGAAATCTGTTTTCAGAGTGGGATTACATTTCTCAAGCTTTTTTCATGTCGGGGGACAGATATAGCTATGATACAAGAGCAATTTCACAGGGGCATGGAAATAGAAGTTTCAGCCGAGCAAATAGGCAATAGCGAATAAAACCATTTAACCTCGTCAGCCTGTCTGCCCTTTAAAGGCAAATGGCAAGTACATACATATTTTTGGGCATATACAGGTACACACACACAAAATAGGCAAGTGAGTAAACCAGGCATGTCCAAAGTCCGGCCTGGGGGCCAATCACGGCCCGCGGTCAGATTTAATATGGCCCACAGCTTGGGTTCTAGAATGTATTACTCATGGCCCGTTTGGACTGTTGAACCGAGTACATGAATCATAAAAGGTTCAAAATGCAGTTTCTCCTTTCACCTCATGGTGGCAGCACCACTCTAACTCTATCTGGCTCTGTGACCTCGCCGTGAACCCTTTTCGCTAATTTCTAACCACAGCGCCTGTAAATAAAAAAACAAAGTTGACAGTGAGGGCCGCCGCTTCCAGGAGAGATGGGACTTATAATTTTTTTTCACTGAAAATCAAGGCGATTGTGTTTGCCTAATTTTTCAAGAGACTGTTGCCTTGTTTAAGGAATTCAATGTAAAGAGACACGAGCAGACAAAACATGCTAACGCATACAACAAGCTAGCAGGGAGTGAAGCAAATTCAAGCTGCTTTAAACTCAACAGTGACTCTTCATGTGAACCTGGAGTTCAGTGAATCACCACCAGGGCAGGCTACCAAGTTGCCAGGTTAGTTGCCTGTAACTGCTGGTGTGATGTACTTGTAGATGTGACACAAATATTACTTTCTGAATGATTTTGTGGAAGACAAGAGTAAGAGTCATATGTTTTCATCTGAAATGTTAACAGACTTTGCATTACTGAGTAATATATGAGTAATGATTACTCATATAAGTCATGTTTAAAATGAATGTGGGGTTAAGATTTTTATCAACTTGGAAGTTTAAGATACTCCACACAGTTTGTTCTATGTTATCTGACTCCAGATGTGAAAGGAAGGCAGATTTTTTTTTTTTTTTTTTTTTTTTTTTTTAATTTGTTCAGACCTGAGTGGCCTAGATTTGGTTACATTGCCATTTTAAAAAAATGATATTGAATGAATGAATGTTTATTTCAGTTAAATACAAAATACAAAACATATACATATTAAAAAAAATAAAAACAATTCAGAATTTGACAAATTAAAGTCTTTTTGAAACTCAACAGTGAGCTACACAATTTCACTTCATCCTTCAGTTCGTTCCATAGCTTGACACCAATAACTGAAACACTGTGATATTTAACATTTGTTCTTACTTTACATTTTTCAAACACAAACATCCCTCTTAAATTATAATGTCCTCCTCTTAACTTAAAAATTTCTGAATACAAAAAGGAGGTTTTTACTTTTAACGCGAAACATAAATTCCATTGTTTTTAAATATACAATATCAAAAAATTTTAGTAAACCAGATTCTACAAAAAGTGGATTACTTGATTGTAGATAACCAGCTTTGTTTATGACTCTAATAGCTTTTTTTTGGAGTTTAATCATCGGGTCTAAATTAGTTTTATACACATTGCCCCATATTTCCACACAGTATGACATATATGGCATTACAAGTGAACAATACAACATATGCAAGCATTTTTTGCTTAACAAGTCGCAAGTTTTATAAAGAATCGCAACAGCCTTGGACATTTTGCGTTTGATATATTCTATTTGTGGTTTCCAACAGAGTTTATGGTCAATAATCACTCCCAAAAATTTTGTTTCATACACCCTTTCAATTTCAATTTCATTAATTTTCAGTTTTATATCATAATTTCCCCTAGCACCACCAAAAAACATAAATTTTGTTTTATCTTCATTAAGTGATAACTTATTTACATCAAACCATTTTTTTAACTTGATCAATTCCTTTTCCACAGTTTCTAATATTTGTTTCATATTTGCTCCCAAATAAAGCAAATATTGTGACAATGAAAATTAAATTGTTGTAGAACAGCGCTTTTATATGTAATTTTTACTGTTTAAAAAACATTCCGAAGGGGACCACTGGCCCCTGGCAATCTCCACATTATCAGATCTGGCCCTCTTGAAAAAAAGTTTGGACACCCCTGGAGTAAACTGTGCAGAGGTTGGGGGTAACATGTGCTGCATTCAGTCTGTCCATGCCATTGTGTCAGCAGAATCTCATTATTTCCATGCAGTTTTCTGAGGCAATTATTAGGTGGAGAAATGCTAGCTTTCTATTGGGGTTGCTTTATTTGGTCCAGGGTTATGCCCGTGTTGTCAATGTGTGACTCTGAGCATAAGCCGGGTCCCCATGCGGCGTGTGTAGGTGTTATTGTGATGTGTGAACATGTAGGGCTAGGGGAGTGCATTGGATCATTATTAGCCTTTTCAGTGATGAAAGGATCTGCTGAAACGACTTCTGGGAGTTTAACTGAGTGAAAGGGCAAATGTCAAATAAGACTCTACTTTTCTTTCATTGGGTAATTAGACAGAGCTGATCTAAACCGAAATTAAGCAAAGTTAAGTCGCAGACAATATAAGCAGCCTGGTTCTGAACCCTAGTCTTTGTCGAATGTACAGGCTGACAGTAGTAGCTCACTAGTGGAGTCTGAAGTGAACATATACAGGGTGGGGAAGCAAAGTTTACAATATTTTGAGGCAGGGATTGAAAGACAGTGTATGACCAATTAGTTTATTGAAAGTCATGAGAATTTATTTGCCACAAGAAAATGTACATAATAGAAAATGTTTTTATTCTATGTGTCCTCCTTCTTTCTCAATAACTGCCTTTACACTCTTCCTGAAACTTGCGCAAGTGTTCCTCAAATATTCGGGTGACAACTTCTCCCATTCTTCTTTAATAGTATCTTCCAGACTTTCTCGTAATAGTTTTGCTCATAGTCATTCTCTTCTTTCCATTATAAACAGTCTTTATGGACACTCCAACTATTTTTGAAATCTCCTTTGGTGTGACGAGTGCATTCAGCAAATCACACACTCTTTGACGTTTGCTTTCCTGATTACTCATATGGGCAAAAGTTTCTGAAAAGGTATGGATAATAGTGTTAGGTATGATTATGACATCAATATATGTTTGGTTTCAAAACAACTGACGTAGTGCCTGCTGAGAAAAAACAACTAAATGTTCATTGTAAATTTTGCTTCCCCACCCTGTATAAGAGTGAACTTACCAGGACTCGTAGCACTGGTCAACAACAAATTTTATTGTTTAAGTTTTTTGAGCTGATTTAGGATAATTTTGGTGTGCTGAATCCAAAAATCACATTAATTTTTCTCAATCAGGTCAACTTTCTGAACTATGCTACATATTGGCTTTTTAACATTTTTGCTTACATTTATCATATGATACAAAATTCTTTCATATTTCTTGCAATAAACGAGTTCTGAAGATGTTACTTTTGCCAGTTTATGATTTTTTTTTAATATTACAGGTGAATGAAATGGCTTCGACTAGAAGATCTTGCAAAAATAAGCCTGACGTATTCTGCTACATCTGCGGTGAATACATAATAAATAATAAATACATCCTGTTAGAAAATGATTTTTTTTCTATTAAAACCTATTTTGGGTGAGAACTATATAAAAAAATCAACTGATAAAGTCACAAAAATGTAATCAGTTTTGTAAGAAGATCAAATTTTTCAAAATCAAATTACCAAGACTGTAATTAACAGGTTTTCTTTTAAACAAAAAGTTATTATTTTTTTTGCATATTACCTGAGTGGGTAATAACTAAACAATAATAATAATAATAATAATAATAATAATAATAATAATAATAATAATAATAATAATACATCACACTTATATAGCACTTTTTTGGACACTCAAAGACACTTCACAAACAAACAAAACAAAAAGAACAAAGAAAACTAAGGGGCTCAAGAAAAGCCAAAAATGTAAACAAAAGAAAAGAAAACAAAAATGTAATCAGTTTTGTAAGAAGATCAAATTTTTCAAAATCAAATTAGCAAAAAAACCTGACCTGATTGAGAAAAACAGATGTCAATTTTGGATTTAGCGGTGCAAAATGGTCCTAATTCAGTTGAAAAAACCTAGACAACTTGTAAAAAACATTTTTTTGGAACCCAGTGTAATCAAAACACATATCAAGCAATGTCTGTGAAAAACTATGACATGTACGAAACAAGTGTGGAAAAATCTGTAAGTCTTTTTCATGAGATGGGTAGGAATGGTCCTCATAAGTGGAGGAAGGATAGAAGGCACTGATGCAAATGTTGAACCAGTCCATGGAAAAGGCAGAACTGGAGCAAAAGGTGAAGGTCTCATTTACAGTTCTACCTTATGCCTTAAGGCCCATTCATACTCTGTGTTAAAGACTCATATGTATACGGACAGAGCATTCATCACGTCTGTATTTCTGTCCATTCTGTGAATACGAAGCAGTACCTGGGAATCGTGGAGGCAATGCTGAGATTTCAAGATAATAATTTCCAGAAATTGAACTTTTCAAAGAGCGACTGTGTGACGACCTGATCACAGTCAAGTTGCACAAGTATATTTGCATCAGTTATTAATCAATATTGCAAAAAGATACCCCCAAAACCATTCCCAAAATGTTTCTTTGGCCATCTTATTACTAGATCTTGCAATCCTCCAAATTTGAAGAAAATCATTTAAATAATGTTTTATAACACAATAAATAATTACTACTCAACTACTGTCTTTTTTATTACAAAATACACACATCACATTGCTTTTCATTTATTTAGCTGTTTGATTATTAGTTCTTATTTTCAGTATTAAGACAATCAACCATTTTGTTCTGAAAACCCTTCTTTTACAGCCCTTTAATTGTAATAATAGAATGGGAACCTGTTATTTCAGTATTATTATGACTAAATATGCACAACGAGACAGATTTTGGTATGCTCCCTGGCTGCAGAAAATTTGGTAACAATGTGGCAAACGGATGTTTACGCATGTTTTCAATGGTACGTTGTTCACCAAAATTCGAGTAGTGTCCGTACACCAATATACTTCCATCAATAATATCACGTATATGCCTTATGGATATATTGTTATAACTCGTTCACAAATGTTTATTTCCTCCTGTACCAGGAAGACTTAGTTACAGATCTAACACAGATGTGACCATGTGGTAAGCCAGATTTCCATTCCAATCTTGTAGAGTCCGTACATCAAGTAGTGTCCGTACACCATATTCAAAATATGTGGGTCTAATTTTATTGTTTCTGTCAATATATGGAATTTTTCAGCACGCATGCTTTGGACACGACAGCTATGTAATAAACAATGCATGATTATCCTGAGTGCTGAAACATTTGTATATCTGTGTAGGCATTAAATATGGAGGCTATTAGGCTGGAGTGTCCATACACCCAATAATTTCTGATTTGACAGGGGTACAAGCCTGTGAAATTTTTAGTAGACACCATAATACAAAAATATTACATTAACTCACCAGTAAAACCCATGGAGTTGGATCAATGACAGTGGATGGAGACATTTGTTTTTACATTCATCTTTGCAGAAAAAGTATCTTTTTCTTAATTTTTCTCTGTTTTGATATGATTAACTTTGAATTTACTCTGAATTTTTATGAAAATCTACATGATCCGTGAATTAAATATAGGAAAATACATGATTTGCACCAAAAAATGCATAATACAGAGGATAATATTATTAAAAAAAAAAAAAAAAAGTGATAAATCAGTTAAACAAGGTAGAAATAGAGACAAATTAATTTGGGAACTGCCACAAAAGCAGCACTGGGTCTTTATGGGTTAATTAAAATGATGGTTTCTTCATGTGGAAAACATTTTTGTTATTTTCAATAATAATACTAAAGGGGGATTGAGCCAAGACCCAGTGTTTTGTAGTTCAATAAAATGCCCTGGAAAATGGATCAAACAAAAATCCAGGACCCACCTCTTTTGGGAAATGCTTTATCACTTCCACCCTAACATTCCACCAAATTTCATTTTAATCCGAGCGGTGGCTTTTACATTATCCTGTTGACAAACAAACCACTTGAGGCAAATAGTGACATTCCCGCCATGGCAGAAGTAAAAACAGATGACGTCTAAGGGTTCAGTCGCATCCACAGACGCAGTTTAAGAATATTCTAATTAGAACTCCAGCCGACACTTCCAGCAGGCGTCATGGATGCAGACTCAGTGTACTGTAAATAGACTGATCTCCTGTAAATGCAACTGGGGAGACGGTTAAAACATTAGACAATAAACTGCAACTAAAAAGGGCAATGACTACAGGGCAAGAAAGGCATGAACTGGATTAACTCAACGGGAAATGATCAATAACACAAAACTCTTATGGAGGCAGAAGAAGGCAGGAGAGCACTGGTATTTAGTTTTTATTGTGCATACAGTGTCAGACGGATAACAGAACTGCGGAATTATTATTATTTATTATAATTACCTCCACCGAGGAGGTTATGTTTTTGCCGGCGTTGGTTTGTCTGTTTGTTTGTCTGTCCATGTGCAAGATAACTCAAAAAGTTATGGATGGATTTGGATGAAAATTTCAGGAAATGTTCATACTGGCACAAGGAACAAATGATTCAATTTTGGTGGTGATCGGGGGGGGGGGCACTGATCTGCCTTGGCAGAGGTCTGCGCTCTCAGAGTGCTTCTATTTACCGCCACCAAGGAGGTTATGTTTTTGTCGATGTTGGTTTGTCTGTCTGTCTGTCTGTCTGTGTGTCTGTTTGTGTGCAGGATAACTCAAAAAGTTATGGATGGATTTGGATGAAAATTTCAGGAAATGTTGATTCTGGCACAAGGAACAAATGATTAAATGTTGGTGGTGATCGGGGTGTAGGGGAGGTGGGGGGGACCATGGGGCCCACTAATCTGCCTTGGCGGAGGTCTGTGGTCTACGAGTGCTTTTCTAGAAAAGACAGCGCAGACCTCCACCAAGGCAGATCAGTGCCCCCCACCCCACCCTCCTACACCCCCGATCACTACCAAAATTTAATCATTTGTTCCTTGTGCCAGTATCAACATTTCCTGAAATTTTCTTTTTTTTTTTTTAATTTTGTTTTTTTTGGAAAAGGAGCAAGATATCCCATTCATACATATGGTATCTATTAGAGTCCTTTTTGTATTTCTTATTTTATACATACAACAGTGCCAAAAAAAAATAAATAAAGAAAGAAAAAAGAAAAACATATGAACTGAGTGCTTCCAGTTTTGGTGTTTCTCACTTAAAAAAAAGACAACCACAGCTTTCAATACCTCTGGGTTCTTTAAACATTACACTTGTTTATGCAAAAGTAAAACATTCACAAAGAATAAAGACAGGGAGATTATATAGAAGAAATTCTTAGAGGAGTGATACAAATTCTGGGTGGCTAGAGGATACAAACTTAATCCATTTGTCCCAAATATGGTCAAATTTATCCCTCTGGATTCTGATAGAGTAAGTCAATTTTTCCATTTTGAAAATTTGCAAGACGGTCTCATACCAATCTTCTAATGTTGGTGAAGTTGGCTTTAACCACCTTCTTGTAATAGATTTCTTGCTGGCTGCTAAAAGCGCCTGTAACATTTCCTGAAATTTTCATCCAAATCCAGGGCACTGATCTGCCTTGGCGGAGGTCTGCGCTCTCCGAGTGCTTCTAGTTATTATTTATTATAATTACCTCCACCAAGGAGGTTATGTTGTTTTTGCCGGCGTTGGTTTGTCTGTGTTTGTCTGTCTGTCCATGTGCAAGATAACTCAAAAAGGTATGGATGGATTTGGATGAAAATTTGAGGAAATGTTGATTCTGACACAAGGAACAAATGATTAAATTTTGGTGGTGATCATGGGGGGCTGATCTGTCTTGGTGGAGGTCTGCGGTCTCTGAGTGCTTCTAGTTCATGTATTTATTCATTTTTAACCGTTTCATGCATAGTGGTCACTATAGTGGACAGATATTCTCCAGCTGTTCTCTTGTATATTTCTGGGTTTAGTTGTTTTAATTCCATGTTGTCCTGAGACCCAGCAATGCATTTTTGTCCTCTGTAGGGGACTGAAGTTCGACAGTTTTGATTAAAAAAAAAAAAAAAAAAAAAAAAAAAAAAGGCTGTTCATTGCAAAGGACATTCCATTAAAAAATAAATAAATGAAAATAATTTTAAAAATGTATCTGAAAAAACTTGCATTTTGCAGTTTCCAATCAAGATGACTGTTTAATGTAAAAAAGCTTAAGATTTTCACTTTACTGGATCTCAAGAGGATATCAACCAACACAGTGGACGCTCATGCATCATCTACACAGATATTCAGACCATTACTGTAACTTTGCTGTTCTGGATAAACCTGGTCTGCACTAACATGTTTGAGTGGAAATCAACAGCTAATTTTATCAAAGAAAAAGTTTTTTTTTTTTTTTTTTTTTTAATGTTTTATCTCCATGAAATGAGTAAAAACTAGTATTAGAGTATGATAAAATGTGAGAAAACATTAGATTAGCAGCATTAACCCTTTCATGCATAGTGGTCACTACAGTGGACAGCTATTCTATGGCTGTTCTATTGTTTATTCATAGGTTTTGATGTTTTAGTTCCATATCAGCCAACACAGTGGACGCTTATGCATCATCCCATACACTGACATTCATACAATTAGGTGTTCTTGATAAACCTGATCTGCAGTAACATGTTTTTGTGTAAATCAATTGCTAATTGTTATTAGACTGGAATTAACAAACAAAAAGTTGTTTTTTTTCTTTTTGCATATCCTCCTGAAACCCAGCAATGCATTTTGTCCTCTATAGGGGACAAAAGTTTGACAGTTTAACTAAAATGTTGTCCAATGCAAAGGAAATTCCATTAAAAAAAAATAATTTTAAAAATGTATCTGAAAAAAATGGTTGCATAATGCAGTTTCCAATCAAGGCAATTGTTTAATGTAAAAAAGCTAAAACTGTCAATTTCCTGGGTCTCAGGAGGATATTATCTCCATGAAATGAGTCATAACCAGGGATGTCTGATATTGGCTTTTTTGCCAAAAAACGATATGCCGATATTGTCCACTGCTTAATTTCCAGTTCCGATATCTACTGATACCGCTGCCAATATATGTGGGATATTAAACTAATTTTAGGTAACATCACATATCTCCTGTCATGGAATTAACACATCATGCCTAATTTTATTGTGATGCCCCATTGGATGCATTCTCAAATGCAACAAGGCTTTCAAAATGTAAACACTGTCTGTGCAAAGAATACATACTTCAACTTAAGTTGTGGAAAAATGCCATATTTATTTATTTTCTCTCCCTCCCTCCCTCCCTCCCTCCCTCCATGAGTCTATTACAGTGTGGCAACTCTGCTGTACAATTTTTAAAACTGCACATTTCTTTCAGCTACAAACAATGCTTAATTTACGCGTCAGTAAATGCCGGCGAAATCAAGGCATTATTTTTTCAGTTTTAATGATATGCAAAAAAAAAAAACGATAACAATATTCACCGATATTACATTTTTATGCCAATATCAGGCCGATAATACCGACATCCCTTGTAATAAGTAATATTAGAGTATGATAAGATGCAATTTAGCAAATAGTGGCATTAAAAATGTTTTATTTCATAGTTTTCACTCAGTTTATCACTTTCTGATGATTTTTAAATAAATGTTTCTTTGCTTCAAAACTTAAATACATGGTGTACAGCTGAGTGGACACCATGTAACTTGTAACTCCACGAAAAATAGGTTCATAAAATAAACAAACAAATAAATAAAGAAAATAATCAATTGCATAGTTTTTTTCATGCCTAAAGAGGAACAAAAACACTCAGAAAAAAATATTGACTTAGGTTCTCATAATTAATGCATGAAAGGGTTAAAAATGTTTTTATTTCATAGTTTTCACAGTATATCACTTTATGATGATAGGTTTTAAATATGTGTGTCTTTGCTTCAAAAATTTAATGCATGGTGTCCAGCTGAGTGGACATTTTTGTAACGCCATAAAAAAATTCAATTGCATTTTTTTTTTTTTCATGCCAAAAGAGGAATAAGAACACTCAGGAAAAAAAAAAAAAAAAATCTTGATCAAGGTTCTCATAATTAATGCATGAAAGGGATAAAAATGGTTTTATTTCATAGTTTTCACACAGTATTTCACTGTATGATGATGGGTTTTAAATATATGTGTCTTTGCTTCAGAAATTAAACGCATGGTGTCCAGCTGAGTGGACATTTTTGTAACTCAATGAAAAATAGATTCATAAAAAAATTCAATTGCATTGTTTTTTTTCATGCCTAAAGAGGAATAAAAACACTCAGAAAAAAAAATCTTGATCAACGTTCTCATAATTAATGCATGAAAGGGTTAAAAATGTTTTTATTTCATAGTTTTCACACGGTATCACTGTATGATGATGGGTTTTAAATATATGTGTCTCTGCTTAAAAAAAATTAACGCATGGTGTCCAGCTGAGTGAAAAATAGATTAAAAAAAAAATTCAATCGCATTAGTTTTTTTTTTTTGTTTTTTTTTCATGCCTAAATAGGAATAAAAACACTCAGGAAAAACAAAATCTTGATCAACGTTCTCATAATTAATGCATGAAAGGGTTAAAAATGTTTTTATTTCATAGTTTTCACACAGTATATCACTGTATGATGATGGGTTTTAAATATATGTGTCTCTGCTTAAAAACATTTAATGCATGGTGTCCAGCTGAGTGAAAAATAGATTCATAAAAAAATTCAATTGCATTAGTTTTTTTTTTTTTTTTTTTTTTTTTTTTTCATGCCTAAATAGGAATAAAAACACTCAGGAAAAAAAACAAAAAAAAAAAAAAACAAACAAAAACTTGATCAAGGTTTTCATAATTCATGCATGAAAGAGTTAAGGTGCTTTTAAGGGATGTATCTATTGTATTTTCATTCACATATTATTAAAAAAAAAACATCTAAATGTCTCAGCCTCCTCAGAAACATGCCAACACATTTACATTGTGCTCAGCTGTAGCAGTCATAATAATCAATCCTATGTTTTCTGACTGTTGATGCATGCCATAGTGACTCTAACGGTAAGTGCATGATTTTCCTGTGAGTGCAGTAGGTTGTGAGGATCACCGTTCTGCCAGTTGAAGTATTCTAAAATAATAGCTCAGGCTGCACACGCTGTCAAATATTAAAGCCTTTCACCGTGGGAGGACCCAGCACACATTAACCATTTCCTGCCTCAGAAGAGCTATTAATAAAATAGCATGTGACTCCTCCCGCGCAAGGAGACCCCCTGTGGTGCTACGTTTCATTTATAGAATTACAGTTGACAGCGATGAGTGAAATGATGATTGAAGGTTAATTACATGCCAAAACTGAGTGAGGAAAGCCATTTAACTATTCAACCATCTCTTTTCAATAAAGATGTCTGTGATACTAAAGCAGGCATGTCCAAAGTCCGGCCCGGGGGCCAATCACAGCCCGCGGTCAGATTTAATACGGCCCACAGCTTGGGTTTTATAATGTATTATTTATGGCCCACTTGGACTGTTGATCCGAGTCCATGAATCATAAAAGGTTCAAATGCAGTTTCTCCTTTCACCTCATGGTGGCAGCACCACTCTAACTCTATCTGGCTCTGTGACTTCGCCGTGAACCATTTTCGCTCATTTCTAACCATGGCGCCTGTAAATAAAAAAAACGAAGTTGACAGTGAGGGCCGCCGCTTCCAGAAGAGATGGGAATTACAATTTTTTTTCACTGAAAATCGAGACAATTGTGTTTGCCTAATTTGTCAACAGACTGTTGCCTTGTTTAAGGAATTCAATGTAAAGAGACACGAGCAGATAAAACATGCTAACGCATACGACAAGCTACCAGGGAGTGAGCGCTCCGAAAAAGTGAAGCAAATTCAAGCTGCTTTAAACTCACAACAGTGACTCTTCATGTGAACCTGGGAGTTCAATGAATTCACCACCAAGGCAGGCTGCCAAGTTGCCAGGTTAGTTGCCTCTAACTGCTGGTGTTATGTACTTGTAGATGTGACACAAAATATTACTTTCTGAATGATTTTGTGAAAGACAAGAGTAAGAATCATATGTTTTCATCTTAAATGTTAACAGACTTTGCATTACTGAGTAATATATGAGTAATGATTACTCATATAAGTCATGTTTAAAATGAATGTGGGGTTAAGATTTTTATCAACTTGGAAGTTTAAGATACTCTATACAGTTTGTTCCATGTTATCTGACTCCAGATGTGAAAGGAAGGCAGAATTGTTTTTTATTTATTTATTTATTTTTTAATTTGTTCACACCTGAGTGGCGTAGATTTGGTTACACTGCCATTTAAAAAAAATGATATTGTGACAATGAAAATAAAATTGTTGTAGAACAGCGCATTTATATGTAATTTTTACTGTTTAAAAAATGTCTGAAGGGACCACTGGCCCCTGGCAATGTCCACATTATCAGATCTGGCCCTCTTGAAAAAAAGTTTGGACACCCCTGTACTAAAGGATAAGTCAGTCACACTACGGTTCAGATCCAGTTAAAACAGTGGTTCTCAATCTTTTTTCTCTCTGGCCCCCCTTTGGAGCACGAAAAATCTCCAAGCCCCCCTCATATCCTACAACATTGTACCTGTGGTGCAATTATTACTTTTATTAAAAGCAACATCAATATTGTAAAAATACTTTTTGCTTTTCCCTGAATAATTTGTTGTGCAAATTAAAATAACGTAGATTTTTGATTGAACAATACAAATGAACTCAACAAGACTGCTCCTTGAGCAAGCCCGGATTAACCATATGGGCAACTGGGCAATTGCCCAGGGGCCCGCGACCTCTGAAGGGCCCTGGGTAGCTCGGGCATAACGAAAATATCTGGTTATCTTTTGCTTATAAATGAAACTGTCCGCTGCCCGGAGCCATTGCACTGCACAGAAACCCTGCTCCTGCTGTCTGTGACCGTGAGCTGAGACCCTCTCCTCATTGGTCAGTCCAAAAACCGAATCAGCGGTGACGCAAATCAACGTGTGTGCACTGAGCGGGATGTGAGACGTCAAGAACTGCGCGACATACGCAACGTACGCGAATCAAAACATTGCAAACATGGAGAAGCAGCTAAGTGGGAGCGCCAAACGAAAATTAAAAAAGGAGAGGGACATTAAAAAAGCTGAAAATTTAAACATTGCACTTACTTTAACTCTCTTGTTGAATTAAGGGGATTTCTGTTTAAAATTCATATCTGATTCTATCAGATTATGTTTGTGTTTTGTCTGTGGGCTTTTTCTGATGATTCAATACATTTGTGTTGGCAAAAAGTGTACTTAAATAAATACTGGATACTTTGGAAATGGTTTCTTATTTATTTTTTGTGAAAATGGAGGACACTTCCCTCTCTTTCTAATGTAGTGGATCAATTTTAGATTATACTGATGATGATGTGTTTTGTTTTCATATCATCATATGCAAGTGAGTGGCCTTGACAAGAGGCTATAGTGGTGCACTTGTAGTTCTAACGAGCATTTACACATTTGTACATCAAAATGCATTTGATGATAGTTAGATATTGAAGTATGGGGTATATTTACATATATTCCTGGAATTTATGCTGTATTTTGCCAGATTATAGGGATCCTGGGGTTGTGATGATGGGGCCCTTGAATATTGTTGCCCAGAGTACAATGAAGTGTTAATCTGGCCCTGTCCCTGAGACATTATTTTTCAAAATAAAAAATAGGAAATGTGTAATTATCTTACAGCTATGACAAGAACGTACATTTTTTTTAGAACAACAAACACATTTTGGTAACAAAGATGAACATTTTAACAATATCAGTGGCTGCAATGAGCCCGTTTCCGTTGCACATCTCAGAACATCAAAGTGCAAATTGTACAAACTGTGCAAAAACAGAAACATTGCACATTTTTTTCTTTCCAGTCCAATCCTTGTCCACTCTCCAAACCTAAACTCTTTATCCAGTCTAGTGACAGATCACTATGGCAGTAGATTTGTTTGTTGTACATCCCTAAAATGAGTCCAGGGAGCTCCAACGTTAAAACATTAGTTCCACCTGCTACATGTTCGAACCTGAAGAAAAAATAAACACCTAGGAATGATCCCATGCCCCCCCTGGCAAGCCTTCGCGCCCCCCCCGGGGTGGCCCGCCCCACTTTTTGAGAAACACTGAGTTAAAACAAGTCAAGGCTTGAAAATACTTCATCTGCCACAAATGACTAGCTCTATCTTCAAGGGGACTTTGTGGTACCATGTCAGTAAATTTGAGAACAACAGAAACGGGTGATTGCTTTAATCATCCCCCCCAGAGTTTAATTAAAGACCAATATGTCCATAAAATGTAGATGAAGTCAAGCAAACTAAACAACTGTTAGGCAGAAAACGAGAGAAATGCTAGACCTGTTTTGCATTTTATACAATCCAGTCGGTGTCTGGGCTATTGTGTGTGACCCATCAATTGTAGAGAACCAACCTCGCTGCTTCACGCTCCAGAGAGAAAATCACATCAAGCTCTCCTACTTTATTTTGTTTATGTGTTCATTTTAAATCCTTCACATCCTGTTTGTAAAATGTAAAATCAGGTCTCCCAGCAAACAAAATACCATAATCACGTTTCCCTAATGGGTTTATGCACAGAGCTCTGTTCCTGACATGCACAAAATCTTTTTACTGGAGTGCTGACTCAGGACTAGCCTCTCGGAAACAATTTTCGCTTTCTTTGTCTTGGGGAGAAAATAAATATTTACAAATGCCATCCTGAGGAACGGGGCAACATTCCGTAACTAAACCTCATGTGGCAAGTTGAGGAAATATGATTGACTTGATTGACTAAGTGGGTTAAGGCCTTTCAATCTGAGACGTTCTGACCTTTTAATTACACTGCCTCATAAGACCAATTAATGTAAATACCACAACAGTGTGCGATATTAATCAATGACCTAAATGGTTTGTCAAAAGAGAGCAACATTTGTAACGTCAAACTTTTGTCCTTAATTAATACAGGGTAAGCCTGGAATTTGTATTTACTAAAATGCTTTAATTACAATCCCCTTAAATGATTTAAGTTTTATGATGTTACTATAAAATGTTAAGTATATTCTACTAATTTGTTGACATAGTTGAAAGTACAAAAAATGTTAAGTTGAATGTAGGGATATTGGCGTAAATATTGGCATAAAAATGTAATATCGGTGAATATCGTTATCGTTTTTTTTTGCCTATCATTAAAACCGATAAATAATGCCTTGATTTCACCGGCATTTACCGACGCGTAAATGAGCATACCACCTCTGCTGTATAAGGTTTATAGTTTATGGCAACATAACTTAACACTTGCCTTATCAAATGTCAAACCTTTTAAAGGCTTTCTTAAGGTATTAAATCCAGATTTGTTGATTCAAGACTTTTAAGACCCTGTGGGAAACCTGTAGCGAATGTACAGGGTGGGGAAGCAAAATTTACAATGAACATTTAGTTGTTTTTTCTCAGCAGGCACTACGTCAATTGTTTTGAAACCAAACATATATTGATGTCATAATCATACCTAACACTATTATCCATACCTTTTCAGAAACTTTTGCCCATATGAGTAATCAGGAAAGCAAACGTCAAAGAGTGTGTGATTTGCTGAATGCACTCGTCACACCAAGGAGATTTCAAAAATAGTTGGAGTGTCCATAAAGACTGTTTATAATGGAAGAAGAGAATGACTATGAGCCAAAACTATTACGAGAAAGTCTGGAAGATACTATTAAAGAGAATGGGAGAAGTTGTCACCCCGGAATATTTGAGGAACACTTGCGCAAGTTTCAGGAAGCGTGGGAAGGCAGTTATTGAGAAAGAAGGAGGACACATAGAATAAAAAACATTTTCTATTATGTCAATTTTCTTGTGGCAAATAAATCTCATGACTTTCAATAAACATTGGTCTACACTGTCTTCAATCCCTGCCTCAAAATATGTAAATTTTGCTTCCCCACCCTGTATACTGTAAAAAAAAACAAACAAACATAAAAATACGGTATTATTCCGGCAGCAGGGGTGCCGAAAAAATACTTTAAATAACGGAAAATAATCATCTAATTAAAAATGTGGTAATTTTCCAGAATTAAAATATAGTTTTTTGCCCTAACTTACATCAGATTTTGCTTTTTTTTTTTTTTAATGTTTAATAAAGATATTTACATGTATTAAACTATCAAATTACCTATATATATATAATATAATATATATATCGAGATATATATATATAAAATATACTATATTATATATATATATAAATAATTTTCAAAGAGACTAAATTGTAAAATCCACTGATAAAAACTGTATTTTAACAGTCTATCAGTGCTTATATATGTTATACATTCACAAAAATACATTTATTCAACATTTTTGTTGTGAAACCTCCCGTAATTACGCAGATATTCAATTAACAAACAAGTCTTGTTAAACTTACAGAACAAATACTTGTTTTACGGTTAATTGTCAGTAATTTTATCTCATTTTATTATTTATTTATTTATTCATTTTTACAGTATTAAATTTTGAATTAACGTTTAACCTCACAAACAGAAAATAAATATTTGTGAAATTATGATTCATTTGCAAATGTATTTTAACTGTATTTTTCTGTGAAAAAAGAAAAAAAAAAAGAAAAAAAAACTGAATTTTTTTTGGTTATTCACAGTTACAGTTTTTTCATGTTATTTTACATTTGACATGTAAAATCACAGTCTATTTTTGTCATTTCATCAATATTTTTCCTGTATCTTCAAAATACAGGAAAAATCTGTTAAATAAACAGTGAAAATTCTGTTAAATTATAGATTCTTTTTACTGTGTAGTTTGCTCATTGGAGTAATATTACTATGTTTGAGATACTGTGTTCCTACTCACTTTGGTTCTGAAAGGTTTTGCTTGGCGTACTTTCTTTGTCAAAGAATTGCAGCTCCACAGACCAATCGATCGTCTACATTGCTATTTCTTGGAGAAAAAAAAAAAAAAAAAATGTGGCTCAGTAGAGTTCCTTGGTATCTAGCTGATGGCTGAAGTCAAAGAGAGACTTGATGCAGTCTTGGCAGGAATCTCAGAATTAAAGGTGAGGCAGGCCACCACAAGTATCCCACTGATACCAGAGCCAATAAACACATGCTGCTCTCAGCTGGAGTCGAGCCAATGCTACAGGGAAGCAGCAGGATTAAAAGGTCTCCTGAACGATTGATAGGACAAGGTGGGTTCAGCAAAGTGAGTGACACATGGTGTGTGCCTTCTATTAACAGTATTATATGTTTTTTCACACTTACGATTATGTGATTAAAGTATATTACACTCTTAAGAAGATGCTAAACGCTGCTGTTCTCAAATTCCTGACTGCGAATACAAAAACATATGTTTCTATTGACAATGTACATTTCTATTAATCGCTAAAATTCTGTCTACAGGAAAATACAAGTACTAACGCAAGTATGGTCACCTTCCCAAATAGTTGTTGGAGGTTTCATGTGCAATATTTAGTGGCATCCAGTAATGATGTTGAACACAAGTTAACAAGCCCAATCCGCCAACCTTCCACTTCAGTGGCCACAAAATTCACAAAAAGCTATTTTCACAGACAGTGATTTGTCCATTTTGGCTGTGGTTCGTAGTGAGATTGTACTGCATTTAATCCCATAAAAAGGAAAAGAAAAAAAGGAGAGAAATTCTGTTCGGATTTGCAGCATCATAGTAGAGCAGCATTGTGGACTCAACAGAGACCACAATCCCTCTGTATATATACATGAGAAATTCTAAGGTAATGAAAAAGATATATTTACACTTATTTTCCAGTGATTATACAACAGACTCCACAAGAGGCATAGTCTGTGTCTGTGCTGGCTGGGGCACCGATAAAGGAGGGTAAACATGGGAAATTCATGGGGCCCAGCATTTGTGGGGGGGCCATAGAGCAGTGGAGGGGTCCACTGGATACAGACTAGAAGTTGTGAACATTTCATGTAAGATCCGTTGTACACTGAACAAAAATATAAACGCACCACTTTTGTTTTTGCTCCCATTTTTCATGAGCTGAACTCAAAGATCTAAAGCTTTTTCTACGAACACAAAAGGCCTATTTCTCTCAAATATTGTTCATAAATTTGTCTAAATCTGTGTTAGTGAGCACTTCTCCTTTGTCCTTTGCTGAGATAATCCATCCACCTCACAGGTGTGGCATATCAAGATGCTGATTAGACAGGATTATTGCACAGGTGTGACTTAGGCTGGCCACAATAAAAGGCCACTCTAAAATGTGCACTTTTACTGTATTGGGTGGTCCAGGGGGGTCAGAAAACCAGTCAGTATTTGGTGTGACCACCATTTTCCTCACACAGTCTTCTTTATGAATTCTCTGAAACAGCTTTGGAGATGGCTTATGGTAGAGAAATGAACATTCAATTCACGGCAAAAGCTCTGGTGGAGATTCCTGAAGTCAGCATGACCATTGCATTTCCCTCAAAACTTGTGACATCTGTGGTATTGTGCTGTGTGATAAAACTGCACATTTTGGAGTGGCCTTTTATTGTGGCCAGCCTAAGGCACACCTGTGCAAAAATCCTGCTGTCTAATCAGCATCTTGATATGCCACACCTGTGAGGTGGATGGATTATCTCAGCAAAGAAGAAGTGTTCACTAACACAAATTTAGACAGATTTGTGAACAATATTTGAGAGAAATAAACCTTGTGTGTACACAGAAAAAGTTTTAGATCTTTGAGTTCAGCTCATGACAAATGGGAGCAAAAACAAAAGTGGTGCGTTTATATTTTTGTTCAGTGTATAATAGAGGCATAGAAGTCGGGAGTCGGACGTTGAAAAGATGTCAAGTTTCAAGGTTTTTTTCATGCTAGCTTAAGTGACAGATAGATAGATAGATAGATAGATAGATAGATAGATAGATAGATAGATAGATAGATAGATAGATAGATAGATAGATAGATAGTTTTTTTTTTTTTTTTTTGTTTTTTTGGGGGCATGTTATGTTCATGAAGTGAGTAATGGCTACTATTAGAGTACACTACAAACAAAAAGTTAAGGATATTTCTTTCTTTTTTTTTTTTTTTTGCCATTTGTAAATAAAACTATGTCTGGTCATTAAAAAAAGTGTTTCAAATCAATTCACACAAAAAAAGTAAAAAGCATTGGGCAAGAATCCAAACTGAAAAAAGTAGCCCAAAAATTAAAATATCCATACCTTTTTTGTTTATAGTGTATGTTAAAATGTGATAAAACATCAAATTAGCAGCGCTTAATATTTTTTATTTCACACAGTTTATCAGTAAATACATGTTTCTTTGCTTCATAAATTAAACACATGGTGTCCAGCTTGGTGGACATTTTTGCAACTCCATGAAAAATAGCCAATTGTTTTTTTAATGCCCAAAGAGGAATAAAGAAAAAAATCTTGATTAATGTTCTCATAATTCATGGATGAAAGGGTTAGCACGATATCTAGGGAATGAAATGAGTAAATGCGTCGTTCCTGTTTTTAATTTTATTTCCCATCAAGCACTTCCTGTCAACCGAGCAACTTGACTGTAAGGCTATTGTTTTCCAAAATGACTAATATGTCCCAAAATACTGGTCCTATCAACTTAATGTGAGATGTGACTATTCCTCAACTGTAGGTACCAAGTTGCCCAGTTAAAAACAACTACGTTTCTCAGAACTTTGCACATACACACACACTCACACACACTGAGACCTTCCAGTATTATGATATAGATAATCACCAACATCCATCTGTGAGTGTGTGATGCCCCAGAGAAGCTCACAAAGTGATGCATCAATCTTTATGAAACTTTGTACGTATGTTGACAGAGCGAGCATCTGTAGCCCTGTAGATTCTCATATTTATCGTGAGATTTGGAAAAAAAAAAAAAAAAAAAAGGCATCAAAGAACCTGCCATGAAAACCCACTCCTACTGTCAGACAACATATCGCCGGTCTAGAAATTTCAAGGACAGAACTTTCATTTCTTAACAGGTTTTTTTTTTGTGTGTGAAATAGGGTCTACACAGGGAACACATCAAACTCTCATGTTTCTTCTGTAATTCTTGATCTTTCTCCTGAAGAAACTCCCCAACAGCACATGTATGTACGTGCACACATAAACTCCGATAACAAAGCCGCAGATGTAGAGGAAAGACGCTCGACAAGTTACAGGTTCAAGGTGAAACATTGTGTTACTGAATCAACACCTGGGATCTGTTCCAGAAAGTGAGTTTTGTGCGAACACTGATTTCAGTAAGTCTAAGATGAGGGAATGAACCAAACCTGTTAACTGCCATGTTTTCTCCAGCAGAGCTTCAGTTCCTGTGTGTCTCACCCACGAGTTATGTCTGAAGGAACTTTCCGACACTTTTGACATTCTAACAGATGTTATGAAAGGGTAGATTCTTTCCGACCTGCACATTCATAGATTACGCACTGTGGGTGGATTTTCTTTTCTTTCTTTTTTTTTTTTTTTTTTTTTATAATACCTTGGATGGATGGATGGTTGTTTGGTTTTTTGGCTAGTTATTTGGTTGGTTGTTTGGTTGGCTATTTGGTTGTTTGGTTGGTTATTTTTTGTTTGTTTGTTTCTTTGATTGGTTGGTTGGTTGGTTGGTTTTTGGTTGGTTGTATGTTTGGTTGGTTTTATTTGGTTGCCTATTTGGTTGTTTGATTTGTTGGTTGTTTGGTTGGGGTTGTTTGGTTGGTTATTTGGTTGTTTGGTTGGTTGTTTGGTTGGTTATTTGGTTGTTTGGTTGGTTGTTTGGTTGTTTGGTTGGTTGTTTAGTAGTTTGGTTGGTTTTTTGGTTGTTTGGTTGCCTGTTTGGTTGGTTGGTTGGTTATTTGGTTGGCCATTTGTTTAGTTGTTTGGTTGTATGGTTGGTTGGTTGGCTATTTGGTTGCCTGTTTGGTTGTTTGTTTGGTTGGTTGGGTGGGTGGGTGGGTGGATGGATTGCTGTTTCCAGAGCTCAAAAATGCCACAAACATCTCAAGAAGGTCAAAGTATTCTCTTTTATTTCTGAAGCAGACCTTGAAGAAGCCTGTAGGGAATAAAATGTACTCAAGTTCATTTTTAAACTAAATTTGATCAGATCTTCTTGAACTCAAAAATCTCCCAGGGTTCTGGTTTAGGTTCAGAGGTTATAGCATCTGTGGTCTCGAACAAACTCCTGAATGCAGTACGGCAACAAGCCGAATGTTGCATTGATGCTCACTATTGTTGAAAAACAAAGAAAAGGTACCAATTTTAAGAGACAATATCTATGCATAGGATTTGCATAATTCTTGTAGAATTTTTTTGCCAACTATCACTCAAATTGCTTTGTAGGATATATTCCTTTATTACTGTTTCATGTTATTATTGTGTTGGTTTACACTTTATTCAACCTTTAGTAATCTGTATAGTTATACTTCTCATGCCAATAAGAAAAACTGAATGTAAATTGAACATATTTTTTTATATTTATAGTTTTCTGCTAATTCTTAAGTGAGTATTTTTCTCTGTTTTGTAATCAGTGTTCCATGACCTTCCAAACCACCTCATAAACAGTGTTGTGTGATTCACACAGCTTAATGTGATCTTTTTCTTTTTCATTTTGTTGCTGCTGAATACAGTCACATGCATTTGTTTAAAAGGGCTTATGCAGAATCAAAAGAAGGCCTTGTGCCTTTATTTGTAACTGTATAAATAACTAACTAGGCTAACTCTATGAATGCCAGGCTTCAGGTGTCGTGACATTGCTAAATGGCAATGAAACTGCCAGCGAGTGAAAGACAGAGGGCTTTTCAATCTGAAGTAGTTCATTATTATATGTGGCGACTAGAGCAAAACATATTCAAGCAGAAAAGAGGGAAGCAAGCTTTTTTGTTTATATATATATATATATATATATATATATATCTATATATATATATATATATTTATATATATATACTACCGGTCAAAAGTTTTAGAACACCCCAATTTTTCCAGTTTTGTATTGAAATTTAAGCAGTTCAAGTCCAATGAACAACTTGAAATGGTGCAAAGGTAAGCAGTGAACTTCCCAGGGGTAAAAAAAAAAAAAAAAAGGTAAGGTTAAACAAATATTAAAAAAAAAAAAAAAAAATATATATATATATAGATATATATATATAATATATATATATATATATATATATAATGTACATTTCAGAATTATACAAAAAGGCGAACAAGAAATGGGTTAACAATTTAAAGCAGTTCTGCAGCAATGGAGAGTGATCAAGCCTCAAAAGTTGGTGCTACCAGTTCCTAATGGTGTCCCAATTTGTGAATTCCTTCCAACCCCCTCTGTCTGCATAAAAGTAGAGTTGGAACGCACTTTGGTACCATACCAATGTGAGCATTATTTGAACAGTATTGTACTGCAGAAAGTAGTGTGTTACTATAAAAATGGCGAGGAAAGGCAATTAACGATAGAAGAGAGACAGACCATCATAAACTTAAAAATGCAGGTCTGTCCTACACAGAAATTGCCAAGAAAGTCCAAGTGTCTGTGAGTCCAGTTTTCTTCACCATCCAAAGGCACTCAGAAACTGAAATGCTGACAGGAGAAGGTCTGGCAGAGCCAAAGACACAACAGAATCAGAAGACAAGTTTCTGAGAGTCAACAGCTGGAGTGAGAGGAGACTCACAGGACAACAGCTTCAAGCACAGCTCAATAGTGGTCCTAGTAAGCAAGTCTCAGTTTCAGCTGTGAGGAGAAGACTTCCATTTGCAGGTTTGATGGATCGAGTTGCAGCAAGAAAGCCATTGCTGAGACTTCAGAATAAGACAAAGAGGCTTGTCTGGGCCATGAAACACCACCAGTGGACTACTGAAGACTGGAAGAAGGTGTTATGGACAGATCAAACCTGCAACTGGAAGTCTTCTCTTTGCAGCTGAAACTCAGACTTGCTTACTACGACCACTACTGAGCTGTGCTTGAAGCTGTTCTCCTGTGAGTCGCCTATCACTCCAGCTGTTGACTGTCATAAACTTGTCTTCTGATCTGTTGTGTCTTTGGCTCTGCCAGACCTTCCTGTCAGCATTTCAGTTTCTGAGTGCCTTTGGATGGTGAAGGAAACTGGACTCACAGACACTTGGACTTTCTTGGCAATTTCTCTGTAGGACAGACCTGCATTTTTAAGTGTTATGATGCTCTGTCTCTCTTCTACCGTTAATTGGCTTTTCCTCTTTTCCATTTTTATAGTAACACACTACTTTCTGCAGTACAATACTGTTCAAATAATGCTCACAACAGTATGGTACCAAAGTGTTTTCCAACACTACTTTTATGCAGACAGAGGGGGTTGGAAGGAATTCACAACATTGGGACACCTGTAGGAACTGGTAGCACCAACTTTTGAGGCTTGATCAACCTCCATTGCTGCAGAACTGCTTTAAGTTGTTAACCCATTTCTTGTTCGCCTTTTTGTATAATTTTGAAATGTACATTATTTTTCAGTTTTGTTTAACCTTACCTTTTTTTTTTTTTTTTGACCTGTGGCAGTTCACCACTTACTTTTGTACCATTTCAAGCTGTTCATTGGACTGGAACTGCTTGAATTTCAATACAAAACTGGAAAAATTGGGGTGTTCTAAAACTTTGGACCGGTTGTATGTATGTATGTATGTATGTATGTATGTTGTATGTATGTATGTATGTATAGTATGTATGTATCTATCTATCTATCTATCTATCTATCTATCTATCTATCATCTATCTATATATCTATCTATCTATCTATCTATATCTATCTATATTAGTACTGTCAAATGATTAAAATGTTTTAATTAGATTAATCACAGGGTTGCTGTGGATTAATTTCGATTAATCACAATTAAATGTCATTCATTTTTAATCTATATTAATCACATTTCATTTTGCATGAGCAAACAGACTATATATGCACTTAACGCATTTGTCACAAGCTGGGCGATGGGTTAGCCGAAGTGCGAGCAGAATCCCCAACTAACTTACACTTTACTTAATGTAGTATTTTGCAGGAAATGGGGGAAGTGGAAGTGAGCTGGAAGTGCTGTGATGAAAAGAAAACTCCATCCTGCAGAGTGTGTATAATACTTCATGTCGGTCAACTGTTCCGTCTTGGATTTTTTGTGTCATATTTCCATCCAGAGGACCTACGTGCTGTTTAGTGTCTTCCATCTTATCGGTTGGTTCTGCTGCCTCTAACTCTACTTGGACAAACTGCCCCAAATGCGTTGACAGAGACGTTCATAGTCACTGTGTTAAATTTTTCAATCAGATTGGCTTTTAAGAAGCTCAATGCCTCATTTATTGTGATGCTCTCCCATTGTGTATTATAAATGATTTTTTCCATAGTATTGTGGCTTCACACTGTTCCAGAAGCTCTTAATGGTTACGCCAGTCTCAACAGTCTTAAATGACAAATACAATACTTTCAGACACATGCCTTGGTAAAATAGCTGTGCTACAGGAAGGTCTACATGATGTATAGCAATGTCATTTTGCACACCACTCCTCACTTTGCCCCTCAATTTTAAGCTATTGACGCCATGTTGTGTCACGAAAGAGCTTCAAGACAAACACGCTGTATAATTGCTTTTGTAAGGAACCGCTTTTAAGTCCCAAGGGTTCTAATGTTGTTCCCATGATAGTTCCATTATCTAACATTGCTTTCACCTTCCTACTGTGATATGCTCGGAGCTGCAAGTAATCATGGGTAGAGGAAAAGATTAGAAGCTGCACTCAGAGGGTTGTGGTCTGCAATCACCTTGATGCATCTCTTTTGCAAATGATTCATTGCCCTTCACCCTTTTTCAATGATCCTTTTCCAGATCATTAAAGCACCTTTGGCTTGAACTTTGGTGTCACACATCATCTAGAGCTCCACCCTACTATTCAGCCCACCACTCTGTCACCCCCCACCCACTTCCTGACCCACGCTTCTAGTATTGAAAACCATCCTTCACATCGTGCAAAAACAACCCTCAACAAATCGCTTCTCAATAGGGAGTAAATGACTCCTTCACAATCAATGCTATTTTCCTCAGATGCGACACTTAGTTACTGCCACTTGCTACCACAGCCAGTTATTTGTCAAACAGCTGGTTCATGGTGTGCCTTCAGTGTGGTAAAACTCCTAGATAGGTGGTAAAAAGGTACACGGCCACATACTGAGAATTCTTATTTTAACATTAAAGCAAGCATGATAAAGGATTCAACATTACATGTGCTATTAAACACTCCTAAACCTCACATAGAACATGCACATCAATCTTCTACATGTGGACGCCTTAATGATATGAACAGGATGAGGTGCTTGAAGAACACACATGCATTGCCTCAAGCCGGCTGTAGGCTGAATAGATTATTCCTGTAGTTTGAGTCTTGTATCATCGCAGAGACCTGCAGAA